>NW_020955809.1:363924-380139 GCF_003031625.1 Empidonax traillii
ATATATATTTTAATATAATATTTTTATTTTATATATAGTATATATAGATTTTATATATATAAATTGTATATGTATATTATAAATTATATAGATAAATATATAACTTTATGGACATAATATGTAATGAAAAGAACAAGTCTGTAATAATACATAATAAATATATAAAATAAAATCTATAAAAGTTAGTGTACTTCTGTGTTATATATCTCATATCGATTATCTAGTTATATAGATTTTATATAAATTATACATGTATATTATAAATTGTCTATTTTATATATATATATTTAAATAGATTTTATATATGTAATTCATAATATATATTTATATGTTATATAAAATATATATTTTATAAATTAGATATGCAAATTATAAATTATATAGAAAAATATATAACTATATAAATAATATATGATGAATATAATAAGTATATAATAGTACATAATAAGTGTATAAAATAAAAGATATAAAAGTTATATGTATTTCTGTATATTATATATCTCATATATTATCTGGTTATAGAAATATATAAATTTTCTATACAATCTTTAAATTATATATGTATATTACAAACTGTCTGGAATATATATAATTTATATTTATATTTATTTTTAATATATACTATATAGATTTTATATGCATAAATTATATATGTATATTAAAAATTATATAGAATAAATATATAACTTTATATAAAAATATATAATGAGTATAATAAGTAATGCATAATAAATATATAAAATAAAATCTATAAAAGTTATATGTATTTCTGTATTATAGTTCTCATATCTTTTATCTAGTTATAGAAATATATAGATTTTCTATATATATAAAAATTATAAACTGTTATATATATTATATATATTTACCTATAATATATTTAAATAAATTTTATATATGTCATTCATAATATATTTATATATTTTTATTATATATAATATATATTTCTATTTAAATTATATATGAATATTATAAATTATATCAATTAAATATATATAACTCTGTAAATAATATATGATTAATTTAATAGGTATATAATAATAATAAATAAAAAATATATAAAAGTTATGTTTCTATATAATATATCTCTCATATGTATTATCTAGTTATAGAAATATATAGTTTTTATATATATATATCTAGAAATTATATACGTATAATTTCTAACCGTATATAATTTATATATATTTATCTATAGTATATTTAAATAGATTTCATATATGTAATTCAGAATATTTATTTATATATTATATATAATATATCTTTATAAATTATATGTGCATATTATAAATTATATAGATAAATACATAACTTTATATTTAATTTATATTAATTTATTAATTAAGATATAATAATTATTATTTCTTAATTCCATATAAAATAGAAAATATATACTTCATTCTAAAATTACTATTATATTAATATATATTATAATGTATTTATATTATTTATATAAATATAATGTATATAAATATATAATAATACATAATAACTACATAAAATAAAGTATATAAAAGTTATATGTATTTCTGTATATTTTGTACATATATTATCTAGTTATAGAAATATACAGATTTTCTATATAGATGTATATTATAAACTATCATATATAGAATATACATTTATCTATAATCTATTTGTATAAATTTTATATACAGAATTCAAAAGATATTTATATATATATTTATATATAAAACATTTTTATATTATATATATATTATATACAATATATATTTTATAAATTATATGTTTAAGTTATAAATTATATAGATAAATATATAACTTTATAAAATAATATATAATGAATATAATAAGTATACAATAATACATAATAAATATATAAAAGATATAAAAGTTATATGTATTTCTGTAGAATATATATCTTATATATATTATCTGGTTATAGAAATATATAGATTTTCTATACATATATAAGTTATACTTGTATATTATAAAATGAAATATATATAATATATATTTATCTGTAATATATTTAAATTTATATATGTAATTCATAATATATATAATATATAATATATAAATATATAATATATAAGATATAATATATAATATATATGGAGAAAATCTATATATAAATTATGTATGTTATAAATCATATAGATTAAACATATAATTTTAAATAAACAATATATAATGAATATAATAAGTATATAATAATATATAATAAATTTATTAAATAAAAGATATAAAAGTTCTACGTATTTCTCTAATATATATCTCAGCAGGACTTGTCTATCTCACACAGGCCCTTTTAGGCATCAGAGTGCTTGTAGCAAGTGTGGGGAGAGCCCTTCTCAAATCTTCAAATTTACGAAGCCCAGCCATGATAATGACGATAATATATATCTCCTATATATTACCTAGTTATAAAAATATAGAGATTTCTAAATATATGTGTATTATAAACTCAATAATTTATATATTGTATATTTAATTAGATAATTAATAATATATTTATTAATTAATATTTATTTAGATAATTAATAAATCAGAAAATTAATAAATTAATATTTAATTAGATAATTAATAATATATTTTAATATATTTTATATATAATATATATAGATATTATATACATTAATGATATATGTATATTATAAATTATTTAGGATAAGTATATAACTATGTAAGTAATATATAATGAATATTATAAGTAATACATAATAAATATATAAAATAAAATATATAAATGTTATATGTACTTCTGTAGAATATAAATCTCATATATATTATCTGGTTATAGAAATATAGAGATTTTCTATAGATATATAAATTATACATGTATATTATAAACTGTCTGGAATATATATAATATATATCTATAATATATATATATTTATATACGTAATTCATAATATATATTTATATATATTTTTATATATATTATATAATATTATACATGGAAAAATCTATATATAAATTATATATGCATATTATAAGTTATGTAGATAAATATATAACTTTACATAAATGATATATAATGAATATAACAAGTATGTAATAATGATTAATAAATATATAAAATAAAATCTATAAAAGTTTGATGTACTTCTGTATTATATATCTCATATTTATTATCTAGTTAGAGAAATATATAGATTTTTATATATATAAAAATTATACTTGTATATTATAAACTGTCTTTTATATATTTTATACATTTACTTGTAATATATTTAAATAAATTTTATATATGTAATTATTAATATATTTATATATATGTATATTATATATAATATATAGTTCTATATTAATTATATATGTATGTTATAAATTATATCTATTAAATACATATATAACTCTATAAATAATATGTGATGAATATAATAGGTATATAATAATACATAATAAATACATAAAATAAAATATATAAAAATTATATCTATTTCTACACAATATATATCTCATATATATTGTCTAGGTATAGAAATATATATATTTTCTATATATATATAAATTATACATGTATATTATTTGCTGTATATATTTTGTATATATTATATTTATTTATAATATTTTAAAATAGATTTTATATACATAATTCTTAATATATATTTATATATTCCATATAATATATCTTTATAAAATATATATGCATATTTTAAATTATATAGATAAACATATAACTTTATAAAAATAATATCTTCGTATATAATAATATATAATAAATTTATAAAATAATATATATAAAAGTTATATGTATTTCTGTATTATATATTTCTCACATATATTATGTAGTTATAGAAATATATAGATTTTCTCTATATAGAAATTATACATGTATGTTATAAACTACCATATATATTTGTCTATAATCTCTTTAAATAAATTCTCTATAAGCAATTTAAAATATTTTTATATATTTATATTATATATAATATATTTTTATTTAAATTATATATGTATATTTTACATTATATCAATTAAAAATATATAACTGTATATATATAATATATATATAATATATATCTCATATATATTATCTAGTTTTAGAAATACATAGATTTTCTATACATATATAAATTATAGATGCATATTATAAGCTGTCTGGAATATATGTAATATATATTTATCTCTAATAAATTTGTAATTCATAATATATATATTTTTATATGTTTTTATATATATTATATATGATATATGCAGGAAATCTATATATAAATGATATATGTATGTTATAAATTATACAGATTAAATATATAACTTTATATAATTAATATATAATGAATATAAGTAATAATGCATGATAAATATATAAAATAAAATATATAAAAGTTATGTTTTTCTGTATAATATGTATCTCATATATATTTAGTTATATAAATATATAGATTTTCTCCCTATATATAAATTATACATGAATATTATAATCTGTATATAATTTATATATGAAATATATATTTTCCCATAAATAACTCATATAAATATGTAATGACTACAATAAATATATAATTCAACTATATAGTAAATATATTAAATATTTGAATATTATTAACACTATCGCTGTATTATTAATATTCCATAATTATATAAAATATAATAAATATTTATGTTAATACATAAATTAAAATTAAAAATATACCTGTGATATATATTATATATTATCTATTTAAATAGAATTTATATTTTTAAATTATATATAATATATATTATATATAATATGTATTATATATTATATATATCAAAATATATAAGAATTTAATATATATAATAGAATATATAAATATTTTAAAAAATCTGCTGCAGCTCTGGGAATCCCTGCTCACCGTCAATTTGGTGCTTATGATTGAGGGTGTGTATGTGTGTTTACATATATATTTATTATTTTATTTTTAGTTTTTTATATATTTTTATATTTATGTATGCATGTATAACACACCCAGGTAGAGACAAAATATACATATATATATTTAAATGTATATTTTATACACAGATACATAAATAGAAATGGGATCCTGCCCCTCCCTTGCCGTCCTTTTCCTTGGTGTCGCAGGTGCCCCAAGGCTGGGCAGGAGGGAGGGAAGGCGGGATTGTGTGGGATCCACCAGGACTCAGGTGCTCCCGGAGGCCCAGGCACCCCCTGCTCCCTGCGGTGGGATTTGGGATCTCCAGGGTATCCCTGCACCCCCGCCGGGCCACCCACACCCCAGCCAGCCAGAAACCCGGGCACGGAGAATTCCCATTCCAGCTGGGGATGCCAGCAACGAAAAAAATCTCATTTTGGGTTTTTTTACCCCCATTTTATACCAAATTTGGGGCTGATTGTGCAGCAAATCTTCCCCTGGGCTCACGAAGGTGCATCATCCCAGCTGAGAGCATCCCTTTGAAAACAGGCTGGGAAAACCTCCCATCCATCCCACAAAAAATCAGAGGTCAGAGCCCCATCCCCCTGCCCTGAATCCCAGTGGGATCAGAGCACCCCCCTCCTACCCAGCGAGTTGGCGCAGAAGGGGACACAGAGCCCGGGCGGTTTTAAAATACTTTATTTTTAATCCTTAAAAAATACCAGGACGACATTTAACAACCAACCTTCGTTCCACACCCCGCAGGCGTCCTGCTTTCTTTTTCCATCCATAAAATTAATATTAGCATAAATAATTCTGGGATGCAGAAGGACCACGCTGCCGCCCACCAGCACCATCAGCTGCTTTTGGGGGGACCCCAGGTATGTACAGGTATGATACACGTGAGGGCCCTCCTGGCCACGAGCTCTCCCAAACTGCTCCCTTGGGAGAAAACCCATCAAACTGCTTTGAATTCCCTTTTTTTTTTTTTTTAATAGTTTTTAATTCTTTTTTTTCCCCCTCCTTCAACAGGTAAATATTTGTAGAATAATTATGTACAGCTGGACACCGGAGATTCGCATTAAGGTGCTTTTAACTCGCTATCGTTTCATTCAGTGCATTCAGAAGGCGGCAAATTAAAATCTCCACCTAATTACTCCTGTCAACGAAGGCAGTTTGAGAGCCGTGGCCAGCAAAGCCCAGGGAATGCTGCAGCCCCGCCACAGGAATGAGCAATCCTCGTTTATTTTTAATGGATATTGTTACTGTAAAGAGTTTTGCAGCCCCGTGGTTTGTCCCAGCCCACGGGACGCGTCGCTTTGGTGGCCCCTCATCCCCCTGTGTCGCTGCCACCTCGTTGCAGACCCAGCTCGAAGCTCCTCTTGCCGTGGCACGAGGAGGTTTGGAGTTGATTTTTTGGTGCGTTTAAGGGTGGTTTTTTTGGCTTTTGGACCAGTTCAGGTGATGTCACACAAAGGGGTGTTCTCTCCTCTCGATGCAAACCCCAGCTCAGCACCCAAATCCCTCGGGATCGAGGTGACCTCCTGCTCCGGAGCTGGCGAGGGGCCGGGAGGGGGCACGGGGGGCTCCTGGCCCCGGCAGTGTCATTCCAGCCCCATGGAATTCTGCTCCTGCTCCGCCGCTCTCCTGCGGTTCCCGCTCTTAAAAAATCCCAGCTGTGGGGAGGAAAGAGAAACAAAACCCCCCTGTCATCTCGGGGCATTGCTGGGAAAAGTTTCTCCTTTAATGGGGTATCTCCAGGAGGTTAAGACCCTGGATACAGAGAAGATGGGAGAGGAAAGAGGTTGGAGGAGCTTTTGGTGATTCCTGGTGGTGCTGAGGCGCTCGGGGGGGTGTGGACATGGAGCTGTAGGGCCAGGGGGTCTGTCCATGCGCTGGGGTCTCCACTGAGCCCCCAACACACGTGGCTTAGGGGCTGCTCACCTTCCAGAGCGCCAGGACGAGCAGGGCCAGGAGCAGGAGACCTCCTAAGGTGCTCCCCAGGATGATCCAGATGGGGATCTGCGACTCCTCGGGCTTGGAGATCTCAAATGTGATCTGTGAGGAGAGAGCACCAAAAGTGATCTGTGAGAGCACCAAAGGTGATCTGTGAGAGCACCAAAAGTGATCTGTGAGAGCACCAAAGGTGATCTGTGAGAGCACCAAAAGTGATCTGTGAGAGCACCAAAAGTGATCTGTGAGAGCCAGAACTGCACCGAGTTTCTCCGGGCTCTGCAGAGCTCAGCGCCCCGGCGTGTGTCACTCCAGCCCTTCTGCCAACCAACGGTGCTTTTCCCACTGGGATCAGAGCAGGGTGTTGGAGTATCCCAAAGCTCTGGCTCCGTGTGTGCCCATCCCACGGGGGCTCACCTGGCGACTGGGATCCTCCTCCCGGAAGATGAAGGGGCTCCCGAAGCGTCGCTGCAGAGCGGCGTTCGTGGTGAGCTTCAGTGACTTGAACTTCAGCTGCACAAAGAGGGGCTGGAGATGAGCATCAGGCCTGGCAGAGGACCCACCACCCCCGTGGGTACCCCCCTCCCCACGGCTCTGCATCCCTCAGGAACGCCGTGGGCACATCCGCGGGAGAGGAGGATGCAGGTCAAGCAAAGAGTGTGGCTGAATGACAGCAAAAAGGACTTTTAAAATGAATTAAATTTGCATAAATTAATTATGAGATTAAATTCCAGCCGTGTGGGATGCTGGATGCACACACCGATGGAATATGTGGGCTTTGGGAACAAAAATCAGCCCACACGTCCGGGCTTAATGGGAGGGAAGAAATCGTGGGACAAGAAAAAAAACAGGCATTTTTGGGGTGTGAGGTCTCCTTTGGGGGTTTTCTCCTCAAAATCCACATGTCCACTTACTGCTTTCAGAGACTTCATCCACAGATTGCCACGCAAGTGCAAGTTCATCTCCTCGTTGGGGGCTAATTTCACGTGGCAGTCGATGGAAACCACGTCGGAGTTGCTGTGGTTCTGCAGGGGGAGAGGTTTGTGGGGTGGGAGCATGGCTGGGGAAGGGGGAAAAACCCTCTGGGATCCACCCCTGGCACACTGAGGGGAGTGAGAACCAGACCCCAGTGGAGGGACCTTGTGCCCGTGGGGCATCCCTGTTCCAGGGTTTTCCCTCAGTTTTGGGGGCAGCCCAGCCCCAGGATCCGGGATCAGCCCCATGGGGTGTGTACCAGGTGAGGGGTGCGGGTCAGGTCCTCCTCAGCCGGGGTTCTCCTGTAGTCAGTGGTGTTCCCCCAGAGGCTGCAGGTCGTGTTCTCCTGTGGGAGAAGCCCAGGCGTGGGCACAGGGACCACGGCAGCCACATTCCCCCAAAATCCATCCACAAGCACCCTGTCCCAGTGCCAGGCTCCTTCCACGGGCTTGGGATGCCCCGGGATCTGCTCCCAGCCCTCACACCCCTACCATGCTCACTGCAGCCCGGAGTTCACCCCATGCACAGCTTCCCAGACCCTCGGGAATCCACTGCACACCGGAGGGAGCTTTAGCTCAGAGAAGTATTTGGACTAAACCCTTTGGCCACTGCCACTCTCCGTGTTTGCAGCCAAGGGAATGCAAAAGGGAGGGGCCCGGGCGGGAGCCAAGGCCGTGCATGCAGGTGCTGCAGAAGAGACAGACCGTGACATTCCTCCACCCCTGTCAGCAGGGACCCTGAACTGGGAGGCAATCCCACCCTACCTGGTCCAGCAGGAAGTCAGTGAGGAGCAGGAGGCGGTTGCCTGCCCGGGTGGCCACGGGGACGGTGATCCTGATGGTCACCCCCTCCACGGGGAAGAAGCCCAGGTTCTGCAGCTGGGAGGGGAGAGGACAGGGATGTGACCGTGGCACATCCCACCTCTGGGGTGGTGCTGGGGGGGTCCCTCAGCCGGTTGGAGCCCCCTCCTCACCTTGAAGGTGCAGTGGAAGGGGGGGCCGATGCTGTCGTATCTCTCCAGGGAGCTGTTGGACCTGACCTCGTAGTAGTCCAGGCTCGATGTCCTGTCGTCACAAGGGATGACAAGTCGTGAGCTGGGCTTGGAATGAAGCGCCCCAGCACCCCCAGCCCCTCCCTCCCCAGGCAGGGCTCGAGGTCCTCCTGGCTCCATTTCGGATGGAAACCAGCACCTGACTGCCCCTCGTGCAAAAAAACCCAGGGATTTTAATGCTCCTGCAGGACTTTCCCTTTCTTTGCAGGATTTTCTCGCCTTTTTAATAAAACAGAGACATGCAAGGCCCTGGCTGGAGGGTTGAGTGTCATGTGTGAGTCAGAGGAGGTAAATCAATCTCTGGTTTGCAGCTGGAGAGGAGGGGAAGGAGCCAGGAGCATCCAAAGGGTCCTGTGGGATCCCATCCAGGAACACCTGTGATGGGACACGTGCTGGCCCATGTCATGGCACGGGACCCATGGCCTCAAATCCCAAATTCTCTGCAGTTATTGTCCCCTTTTTTCACCCCAAGGTTCCCAACTTTGATATATTTTTTTGGGGCTGTTCTTTCCCTCCAAGTTTTCCCGTGGAGAAGAACGATTCTGATATTTGTTAAGAGGAGAATCCCCTCGCTCCCCATAAATCCTGAGTGTTAAAGTGGTTTTATTTTTAGTGTCTTAGGCTAAAAAAAAAAAAACCAAACCAAAAATACAAAATGACTGAAGGTCTCAAAAATCTCCTAAGGATTACAGAAAGCAGTGCCAGGGAATGTGCTTCTGATTTTTCCTATCATCAGGTTAATAGATTATTTGTGCCTTCACCCCTCACTGTCCTGGACCTGAGTTACTGGTGATTCCACACACATCCCTCAGCTGAGCTTCTCTCCCATGGCTTTAGTGGGATGGCAAAAGGCCCAGACACTGGAAACACCTGTTATGGACATTATTACCTACAATAAGTACTTTTTTTTCCCCTTAAAAAATTGCCCTCACACCTCTTTAATCACACTTGTGCCTGTGAATGTGCTGAGAGCACAGCACCTCGTCGCTGGTGATTTTTACGAGGGATGGCCCGGATTTTATGGGCCCTTCAGCCCTGGTTTTTAAAGAGATTCCCCAGATTGAAGCCAGGTTTGCACTGGGCTGTGTTGGAATCCAGCTCCCATCTGGTTTTCCCAAGGGACACCCCGCAGCCTGGGACCTCCCAGGAGCTGCAGCCCCTTCCCAAACACACACCTGGTGAAGAGCAGGTCGGCCTCGTACTTCAGGTGGAAATTGAGGTGGGCAAAGTTGTCCTCCTTGGTGCTCTCCTTCTCCTCACTGTCACTGGAACAGCAGCAGGGCCAGAGGGGGTGAGGCAGGAGCCTGATGCCCTCTGATAGTTTTTTGTGGGGGTCATAGGAAGGGGAAGGGCTGAACTTCTGCTTTGGGGTCCAAGTGTAAAGATAAGCAATTTTATCCTGTGATTTTTTTATCCATCTACATAAAAGACTGGAGAGAGGTGTCACAGCCAGCAGCCTCTAAGTGGTGCAGGTGAATCCCCCTCTGCTCTAATAACTGATGAAAATTTAAAAAAAAAAAAAATTAATCTGTAATGAAATTTCACTTTCCTGTTGGGAATCTCTCCCTGTGTGGGAAGGGTGAGTAAGGAGAATTTTGAGATATTTTTTCCTGGGAAATCTTTGCAGTGTGAGGGTGGATGAGAAAGGAACTCTGGCTGGAGATCCAGCAGAGGCTGGCAGTGACTGCACAGCCTCACACACACGGGAAAGTGATAGGTATAAATATAGAGATAAATAAAAATAGCCTGATTTGTGAGCACAGGGATGGAAATCAGGTTCCCTTGTGGGTATTCCCTGGTGAAGCCTCCAGGTTGCTCCAGGATGGTCCATCCCTGGAAGTGTCCAAGGCCAGGCTGGACAGGGCTTGGAGCAATCTGGGCTAGTGGAAGGTGTCCCTGCCCAGGGCAGGGGATGGGATGGGATGGGATGAGCTCTAAGGTCCCTTCCAACTCAAACCATTCCAGGATTCCACGATCCTGTTGCCCCCACAAAGATGTTCAAGGGAGAAAGCCACCACTGACCTGCTGGCAATCATGTAGATCTCCATGTTCTCCAAGAAAACCGACTTGCTGAACTCAAAATCCAAGCGAAAAGCTACCTGTGGAGTGGGAAACAGAGTGGAGAAAACACGAGGGGGCAAAACATCCCCAGGGAGGGATGAGGGACTCTGGGTTAGAGCATCGCCACGATCCCAACAGGAGCTGGTGCTGGGTTGGAGCAGAGCCTTTCCAGGAACAGAGGAGGATTTGCAGGATTTATTCCAGCCCCTCATGTTGCAATTTCTCCCCCCTGAGGCTGGAGAAGGGAGCAGCTCCCCTTTGGAAGGGGATCCCTCCCGGGGAGCGGCAGCGAGAGGCCGCTGCGCTCGCTCCATCTGCGGCCCGGGGGAGGCAGCTGGGAGAGCCAACAACAATAAAATGTGATAAATGTCACATCTGCAGCCTGTGGCAATGACCTCAAACTGTCTGGGACAGCACAGCTGACTATAATATTAAAGCTCCTGCTGCTCTGGGGCCAAATTTCCATTTCCAGCTTGTCTTGCTTTGGCAGGACCTGCAGTACCTGGTGCCACGCAGATGCATTCCCAGCCCCTCGAGGTCATGGGGAGCTGGGCTGGGGCTCCTCGGGCAGCCACAGGCATCTGAGAGGGCTTTTTTGGGAGCTTGAAAGCCGAGTGAGGTGCCTGGAGCTCATTCATCATCAGCAGCCTTCTGACAAGGACAAGCTTCAGACGGATACAGGAGCTGGGGAGATTTTATCTCCACATCACTCTAGTGCTGGCCACTCTTCCCACGAGGGTGCAGGGTGGGATTTCACACGGATGCCCAGTGGCTGCATCTCCTCACTTTTCCTTCCCGCCTTACTGCTGCATTTAACGCTCTCAAAGGGCTTTATGTCTCACAGGACCTGAGCTCATCCTGAGTGCTGGGAACTACTGGGAGCTGTGGTTCAGGGGGTACCAACAGCCCAAAGGGGCTTGGACAGGCTCAGAGAAAGGTCCAGAGGCACCTTAAAGCAAGGAAAACCTCTCAGGGAGGGAAGAGTGACAGCTTGCTCCTCATCCCCATGGAGCTCTGGGAAGTCACCATCAGTAGTTTGAAGCCAACATTAAAATGCTGAAAAGGCCTGGAGTCCAATTCTGTGACCTGCAGGAGCTGGGTTTGATTTTGGGGCTCTCCCAGCACCAAGGCAGCATCTCAACCACTCCAGCACACCTTTCCAACTCCAACAACAGGCGGAGAGAGAGAAGAAACATTTTAAAGTCCTGTTCAAAGCTGCCCAGCCCAGCAGACGGATGGGTGTGACCCTGTGGCCACGCCGGGGGCAGAGGACTCCTGTCCCACAGGTGAAGCCTCAGCTGGGCAGGGGGGGACATCTTTACCTTGGCCTTGGCTCTGAAGAAGGGGTAGCTGACGTTGCACACTCTCTTGTTGGGGTGCCTGTCGTCAGCCGTGCAGTCGATGTTGACGTCGGTGTCGTCCTAAAACGGGACACAAAGTGTCCATGAGGCTGGAAGGACCCCCATGGCCACCTCATCCTGAGAGCAGGAAACATACCCACGGGGCTCAGAGTGGGCTTGACCTTTGGGAGAAACAACCAACCAGCCAACAAACCCACCAGGCAACAAAACAACGAAATAACAAAGTTGTGAATGAAGGAACGGGACAACCAACCCACCAAAAAACAACCTCCCAACCCACCCCGCTTGCTGCAGGGCTGGGAATCCTTCCCACAAATTCCTTGACATTCCTGGAGAGGGGCATTTCTAGCAAAAACAACTTCCAGCCTTCTGACTTAAATCTTTGTGAACTGAGTGGATGAACAGTGAATGAATGAACCCGCCTGTTCTTGGCACTGGAACCGGGAAGGAGATTTTCCCATGATGAGGAGTCCCCAGGGAGCATCGAGGGATAACAGGAGCTCGTTTTCTGCATGGCCACCAGCTAAGCCATGGTGTTTAATCTCCTCATCTCAACAATTACATTCTTGCTGCTGGAACACCTTTCATGTCTCCAGCCCACTGCAAAGCCCAATCCCAGGTGGAACGGGAAGGGATGGGATGGGACACCAACCCTGCTCTGCCTCCTCTGCAGCCCTGCAAGAGTCTGTAGCCTGGCTGTGAGCAGCTGTCCACCCTCACCATGAGACAAAGAGCTGTTTCAGCTTTCACCCCTGTGTTAGACCCCTCAAGGGTCTCAGTTTGAGCTGCTGCCACCGGACAAGTCCTGCCCAGGAGCAGAAACATCCCAGCCTTGAGAGCCCCCAGCAGGAGCCTGGAGCTTCCCCCCACTCCTCTGCTGAGATTATGGACTTCTTAGGGCCACAGCTACTTATTATTATTACCTTACACATCCACCCATCCCCCGGGGCTGGCAATGTGCTGACTTCTGAGGAGCAGCAGCCAGGCCCCCTTTCGCAGTGACACTTCCATAACCAGCTGTAAATATTTCCTATCCCCACTCCTGCTCGAGGCTTTCTGTCACCCACCACTGGCAGGGTTTCCCCCCCTCCATCACTTAATCTGCAGTAAAGCCCTCAAAAAATGCATTTTTCTTCTTCTGTGGGCAGCATGCCCCACAATTTTCCCTTGGCAAGGCCTGGAGGAAAACAGAGGCAGGAGATGGGATCTGTGGTGGGGATGAAGTTATTGGGGGGATGAGGGAGGGCTCAGCAGCATCAGCACATTTCCCAAACCTCGCTGGGAAAAGGGAGGAGTCACGTGGAGATCAAGAGAGTGGTGGGGGTGAAATTTTGGGGAGGGGGGGAGTGGATGGGCCACGAGGGGCTCATCCAGGGGACAGCTGTAGAGAGGTGGCATCACACTGAGCTGTGACCACACTCCCACCATCAGCCCTGACTTCCAGGAGTTACATCTCAGCTGTAAAAATCCCCTCCCTGACAGGAACTTGGCCACGGGCAGGGAGTATTTTTAAACTACCGGAGTAGAAAAATAAAGAGGGGGAAATAATTTCATCTGCCTCCGACCTTCTTTCAGGCTCTTAAAAACCTCTGCGTTTCCAAAATAAAGAGCTGGAAGGGCTGGAAGTGCTTAGAAACGAAGCCCATAAACAGGCCTGATTTATGAGGGATGGAGACACTTTTTTGGGCTCTGCTTTGGGACGCGGGCCGGGATCCTCCGGCCGGGATCGGGAGCGCCCCTGGGATCGGGCCCGGCTGTCCCGGGGGAGCCTCACCTTGGGGATGAGGCTGGCGAGCTGCAGGTTCCTGGAGAAGGAGATGTTGAGGACGGTGCTGTAGGCGTTCTCCCCGCGGTTCTCCAGCGTGGCCTCCACCGCCACCCTCCTCCTGCCGCTCTCCAGCACGAACACGGAGGCGTCGAAGGACAGGCTGAAGGCTGAGCATTCCGGGGGGCCCCTCCGGAGCACCCGCCGGCAGAACTCCCTGAAACGGGGGGAGAGGGGGGAAATTCCCAGGGGTTTGAAGCCCACTGTGCATGGGAATCCTCCCCCTGGCTCTCCCTCTGTCCCGATGTGCTGCTACGGAAGGAGGAATAGAATTCCTCTCGTTGTCCAGCGTTTTGCTTGCTGGGATTTGGGGTTGATGGCGTGGAGTTTCCTCAGGTATCACCAGGAGGGCTCAGGACAGATGGGATGCAAGGAAGGAGCAGATCCCATGCCATCAGCAAAGGTGGCTCCAAGCCCCATCCAACCTTGGACACTCCCAGGCATCCAGGGGCAGCCACAGCTTCTCTGGCAAAACTGTGCCAGGGCCTCTCCACCTTCCCAGCCAGGAATATCTTCCCAATATCCCATCTAACCAACCCTCCTCGTCCTGTCCTTCCAGGCCTTTGTAAATAGTCCCTCTCCAGCTCTTCTGGAGCCCCCTTAGGCCCTGCAAGGGGCTCTCAGGTCTCCCTGGATCCTTCTCTTCTCCAGGTGAACCCCCCCAGCTCTCCCAGCCTGGCTCCAGAGCAGAGGGGCTCCAGCCCTGGGAGCAGCTCCAGGACCTCCTCTGGACTCACCAAATGACCTTTAAAAGCTCTTCAGCCAACGAGCTGTGCTGTGCAATTATTTCCTGTGCGTGAGTCAAGCCTGTAATTGCCAGGTGGGTAATGCCAGTCTTGCATTTATTCCCCCCCCCTGTTATTTAGTGATTTGTCTCCCTGGGACTCATCACCATGGCACCAAATATTAGTTGTTTTGTGGGTTCCCTGGAAAAACACTGATTCATTCCAGACAGGGAGCAGGCAGAGGCTCAGAGAGCCGCTGGAGCACCTCGTGGAGGGGCTGGATGAACCTCGTGGTGGTGCTGGGTGAAGCACCAGCTGCGATGTCAGAATTTAGGGAACATGGGTCGGGGATGGGTTTTTTGGAGCCTCCCCCAGTTTGTGATACTGGTTGGAGGGTGGTCTGGGTGAGCTACTCACATGGCACTGGGGACATCACTCCTGGCGTCCAGGACCAGGTCAGGGACACAGTGCTCGTCCTCATTGCACCCATTCCAGAAAGGCACCTGAGGGGGACGATGGGAGCAGCTCAGGGACCATTTGTGCCCCAGGCTGGGGACACAGGCGGTGACCCCAGGCTGCAGCAGTGCCCAACCCACCCCATCACAGGACACATCAAGGTAAACAGCAAATGTTACACCCAGAGATCCATCTGCTGAGCAGGTGCCCGATAAAAGGCCCCCTGGGAGGTGGGTGCTGCACCTACCGAGACCCTGAGGGAGGTGGGCCACCCATCATCCAGCATGGGGCCGTGCTCCGGCTGCTCCAGCTCGTAGTCGATGGAGAACGTCACCGGCTTCACGTAGTCTGCTGTGTCCTGTGGGTGGGAAGGGCCAGTGAGGAGGACAGGGCTGCTCTCGGGGAGGGGTAGCACCACAGGGTGTCCCCTCAAGGTGGGGACAGGTCTGTCCTGCAGCCCTGGACGGTAATGAAGCTCCAGGAGCTCCCCAGGCCTGCAGAGATGCTCTGAGGTGAGACGCTGCTTGGGCTAAATCACAAGCTCCGTCTCGAGCTCCAGCCTCAAACTCCCCAGAAGTTCAGTGCAGTTCAGGCCAGGGCTTGGGGCCAGGACAGTCTGGCAGCTCGGTCCTGCCTGGCCTCCACAATATTCTCATCATTCCCTGGGAATGTTTGCCTTTGGCCAGGTTTGTGCATCAGCTGCTCCCGGCGAGCGAGGCAGAGGCTTCTGCCAGCTCTGCACCCAGGGGTGGGACCCTGCTGGTTGGAGGGTGCAGAGGGTGAGCCCAGCAGGGACTGGCATGGAGGCACTCGGTTCCTGATGGAAACAAGGAGACTTTTGGAGCAGGAGGACCAGCCTGCCCCGGGGATCAGGAGTGCACGCCCTCCCCGAGGGCATGGCCAGCGGCCCGTGGATCAGAGCACACACAGGCTGGGCCTGAATGAAGTCAGTGCCTGGGGACCCAGCAGCTGCCACGTGCTGGCAGCTCCATCCCTGACCACA
>NW_020955809.1:382044-383281 GCF_003031625.1 Empidonax traillii
CTGCTGCAGGGGGAGGAGGGATGGGCTCTGTGGGACGTGGGCCGGGCACGGCCCCTCCTGCCCTGCCTGTGGTGACACCCCTGTCACACGTCCCACGGCACAGCAAAGCTCAGGGGAATAGGGGAGAGAGGGGGTTAAACACAGGGATGGTTTATCCTTGGGGTGTTCCTTGGCAGAGCCACCATCCCTGCTGCCTCAGCCTGGATAGGGACAAATTAGTGGGTGGAAAGGGATGAGGCAGGTGGTGCCAAACGCTCCTGGAGGACCCTCAGATAAGCTCAGTTGGTCGTGGCTGGTAATAATTGACCTTGGCATTATTCCCACCACGGCCAGGGGTTTGATCCCACTCAATTAAGCGTTGGACTTGGTGATCCTTTTGGGTCCCTCCCAACCCAGAATAGTCTGTGGAACTTGTGTGGAAGGTGCTCTGCTCCACACACACCAGTGTCTTGAGTCACAGACTCACAGGATCACCTGGGTGGGAAAAGACCTCTGAGATCCTCGAGCCCAACCTCTGACCCAAGACCTTGTCACGCAGATCATGGCACCGAGAGTCACGTCCAGACCCTCCTGAAACACCTCCAGGGACGGTGACTCCACCACCCCCACCCTGGGCAGCCTTGGGGCTGGAGACCTTCCCGAGGCGTGGACAGGGATGGTGCCCCGGGACAGCCGTGCCCTTACCCACGCTGGCCGTCTGGAAGTGGGCGGAGAGGAAGAGGGCGGTGAAGCAGACGGAGGCCGACATGCAGGTGGCATCCTTCCCATTCCTCTTGCAGTCCTTGGTGAAGATGTTGATCTTGGAGGGCTCGAAGCGGATGCTGGCGTTGATCTGGACCACGCTGCGGGACCTGCGGGACCGCAGCAGGTTGAGGGACGAGCCGTGGGGCGTCACCCTCGCCCTACACGTCCCCCACACCTCCAGGTTTGCACTTTTCACACCGTTTCAGCCTTTTGCCCAGCAGCAGGAAGGTGCTGAGGAGGAGCAAAGGCCCTTTGTGGGCACGCAGCACCCCAGGGTGGCCCCTCTCAGCTGGGCACAGCCACCCTCTGTCTCAACAGCTTCGAGGGACTTTCCAAACACCAATCAATGCTTGAAAATATTCAATTGCTATTATAAAATAAGACCAGAGGGAGCCTGGGCAAATCACCACCAATCAATTGGCTGGTTGGGAACTCCTGGAGAATGATGAACTCCTGGAGATGCTGAAATTCAGTGCAAAAAAAAAAAAAAAAA
>NW_020955810.1:0-1444 GCF_003031625.1 Empidonax traillii
AATTTTTCCTGAGGAGTAGAAAGAAATGCTACTTAAAGGAAATTAAGTTTTGCTCTTGATGAATTGAGAATTACCATACATCAATTCATGGCAGAATTAACTGAAATATCATAATTACTATGGATCAGAATTTAAATTCATGCCAGAATTTAGAATAACCTATGGTAACTAATGTATTACAACTAGATGTCTTTTAAAAACTGTGGGAAAATGCTTCAGCTAATCTTAAAATGTAAGAAACAGGTTGTAGAGAAATAATGTGTCCTTTGGTTACTTTTTAATAAAAAAAAACTTCACCTCAATATTTTTTAATTTCTAAACTTCAGCAGTAGTTATTTCATTTAGAAGATGACTTTTTGCATGGATTCTTGTAGATATTTAATTAAGAGGCTGCTACAAGGATAGGAGAGCATAACGCAGGTGGGGTAATGGACAGTGTTAAATGTTGTCATTGGTGATGCAGCTTTCACAGGCAAGGAGATGATGGTCAACGAATCCTAACAAATTTTGATCATGTGGTGGTAGTAGAAATGGAGTTCCCTGACACAGAAGAGGAGGAACATGGTGTGAGAGACTTGCATTGCTGGAGCACATCCCTGGAATTATAGTTCTTCTTAAGTAAGTAATTTTTACGGGTGCAGTTCATATAGCTATTTTTCTTCCCTTTTTTAGCACAAAAAAGATTCATTCTACCCCAGTGGTCTTATCCTGGAAGGAATATCCCCTACTGGTCAAATTTCTCTAAATTTTAAATGCCCAGGTTGGAATCTCTACATATTTTTTTTATAAGAACCATTAAAAAATGGTGCATAGAAAATTATAAATAATGCACACAAAACTGGTGTCCTGCTGCCAGGTAACTCATCATGCTGTCTCAGTCTGCGGAGCCACACAGTTTTGAAAGAGGTAAAAACTCAGGGGAAATCTGAATTGGAAAAGTTAAATAATTTTTTAAAAAGGGAAAAACTTGTTTGTTTTGTAAAAACTTTTCAAAATCTCTGGTCATGTATTGGGCAAATTGAGCAACTTTCTACAAGACAGAGGGAAGGGAACCAATTTTTACTTTTATACTCGAAAGATTCTGTGCCTGTAGATTAAAATGTGATTGATTTCTTTAATATTTCATTTGCCAGGATATTTGACAGACATGCCCAGATTCACCTGTCTCCTTGAACGTCTTATTGCATGAGCACTTATCAGCAATTGCCCTCAGTAAAATGTATTAGGTATGCCTGTTAATATTCTGACAGTTCGGGGGGTGCCAAGATGGCGGGCGGGCAGGCAGCCACGCGCTCGGCGCGCTCCTGCAATTGAGTGGTGGGTGGTGAGGGACCCGCTCCGGCTACTGTGCCTCGTCGCTGCCCTGCATGCATGGGAGATGGTGCTGCGCCGATCTGTGCAGTCGACCTCGTGGAGAAGCCGTCGGGAGCTCTGTCTCGACGTC
>NW_020955810.1:7093-17454 GCF_003031625.1 Empidonax traillii
CATCTATAACGCTGCTGCTGCTTTCGAGAACACACGCAGGATCACTCTCGAGGAGAAAAGACAACGCAGAAAGAATCGCGTCTTGTCGATATCACCTGGAGAGTCTTTCTGCTGTATGTTCTGCAACCGGACTTGTCTATCTCGCATTGGCCTTTTTAGCCATCAGCGCGCTTGTAGCAAGCGTGGGTAGAGCCCCTCTCAAATCTTCGTTCGCGAAGCCCAGCCATGATGATATTCTGACAGTTAATAAGTTCTCAGTTGATTCAGGGACTAGAAGTGTTTGTTCGTGTTTGAAGATTAATAATAGTTTAAGTCTGTCATCTAAAAAAAAAAAAAAAGGAATCCTGCTCTCCCCAGTTTTTTCCAACCTGCAAACATAATTCACTCTTTGGTGTGTGGTAGTTTTGAAGTTTTACTTTAAAGCGTGATTGCAAAGTGTTTAGATGAGTGACTCCAGGCTTTGGAAAGTGCTGCCAAGGTTTAATAACTGAATCAATTTAACCTAAATTTGGCAACTGGTTGTGATTCAGATTGTAGCTGCACACGCTGCTGCAGTGCAGCGTTTGGAGAGGCAAGAGCTCTGCGTGTTGGGCACTGTTCCATCCTGTGTGTGATTCCTGGGATGGTTTACACTCACATGTTTGCCTGTGGCACAAGGCTGGAGGTCTGTGACACGGTTGTAATTCATTATTGCTTGTTAAAGGAGACTCATGACCTGTGAACATCAGTATTAAGGGCTACCTGGAAAATTAGGGGTAATTAATCTTGAGCAAGAGGGGCTTGCCTCTATTACGGGAGTTGTTATGTGAAGAAAAGCTATTGCTAGATTTTTATTTATCTTTTGACGAAAAATATAGGATTTTGTCCAACTCTGTGTTTTCAGCAGAAGTTGTAGAGAAGAGAGCTGGGGAAGAGGGGTCTTTTAAAGTAGAGACAGTTTCTAACCTGTTAGCAGCAGATCTATAGGAGTTTAGGCCTTTCTACTGCTGACAGTTGTTTGTACCAAACAGCTTCTATCATCCTACTTATGTCAGGGAATATCAGTATAGAGCTTTCAAAAGTTTTACCTGCCTATGTATGTATTTAATTCATCTTTCAACTTCATATAGGCATTCTGTAAATATACAGATAAATAGAAAAGAAGTAACAGCTTGACCAGACCCAACATCTGTGTCCATGACCTGCTTACCACAGAGGATCAGCACTGTCTGAGCTGAGGTGGAGATCTCCTCCCTGTTTAAAGGTGGCTTCATGCTCTACACTCCACAGGTCTTTCCAGGACTGCACTGAACCTGGTAGGTACAAATTTGTCTCTTAGTTTTTGTTGGTGCTCTCTTCTTTATTTACTTCTAGGGGAATAAAATACAGGTCTGATGGTATCCAAAATTGTTATGTCACATTGTGCATGATGCAGCTTATTGGAATTAAATTTACCACCAATAAACTTTCAAATAGATTGGATTCTTCAGGTGAGCTTCAGTTCTGAAGGAATTATTTTGGGTGTATACTTAGCAAAAGCAGTCACTGAACTTAAACTGTGGGAGAAAAAGGCTATGAGTGAGGCTCCTGAATTGTGCAGCAATACAAATGATAACAGTGGCCTTTTGTGACTCATAACAAAATGAGTTATGACTTCAGGAACTGAATAAGAGCTGTGGCTCAATCCCAGAGGGTTAAGTTTTCCCATTGCTGCATATCCTCACATCAAGCCATCTTTAATCTTTTGGTAGAACCTGACAGAAGAGTAAATTGTGCAATTCCATCGTTTCAGAATGAAAGGTGCTTAATGATATCTGGACCCGTGATCTCTGGGATGGAAGAAAAAATAGGTTAATTATTAATTTATGTGCATTTTTTCCCTTGAGAAGCGACAAAAAAAGCCCTCTTTAAGTAGATTGAATTGTTTACTTTTGGTCGTACAGCCAGTGTTAAATGAAGGAAATAATTTGACCAACTGTTTTTCGCTTCCTAATGGAAAGTAAATGTGGATTGCTTTTGACTTAAATAAGGACAGTGTAGCATTCAAATACTTACTTAGCTTCTTTGATTTGTTTTTTTTTTCATGCAAGATTGAATAAATATTACATTTATTTTTATATTTGACATAGAATTTTATATTTGACTTTTTTTATTTGCAACTTTACAACTATATTTTGCAGCTTTATTTTTCTACTCACAGTCTGAAAGAGAATCAAACATAATGTAGATTTCAAACGGGTAAAGCAGGCCTGCTTACAGCTTTCTATTGAGAGGTTATAAAAGTCTATCAAAGCACAAAGTTTGCATCCTTTTACAAACATTTCATTTTCTTCTCTCCCTGTAAGTGAAGCAAGCAAAACAAAATAAAAAGCAGTCATCAAAGTGAAATGTATGTTAATATGAGTCAGAACTGTCAGACAAGCAGTTCTTTCCTCTTGATGATTGAAATAATTGACTTTCCTAAAATGAACATTCATAGATAAGTGGTGGTTACTACTGGCTGTTCAGTTCAATTAAGATCCTAAAGCAGGACACCAAGAGATAAAGTGATCTGGGTTTCATAGGTGTTCATCCCTCCCTCACCTCATCATTAGCCCAAGATATCAGAGAACCAGGGCAATACCTAACACATGTTTTCTTAGTCTAAGGTTTGTGTTCTGAAACTTTGAGCAGCTCCTTTCTCCAAGGCCAGAGCTCCAATCAATATAGTGAGCTCAGACCAAAACTGAAATCCCTGACTGTTACCTGTTGCAGATCTATCTAATATGTGACTTTTATATGCTTTGATTCCTTTCTCGGAGCCAGGTTTCACCTGTGATGATGTTTATCTCCTATTTAATTGAAAAATATGTTGAGGGCAGGAAAATGTAGCCTCGAGTTAACAGTCATTTCCTGAGGTCACCACTGTGTTCCAGTGGGAAGAGGTGCATCCTCCAGAGCCCAGGGCTGTTTGGGTTGGAGTTTTGGCACCCAGAGTTATCTAAGACGAACAGATCAAAGGGTAGAAACTGAGCAGAGAGGTTCTGCTGTTGGGCAACTGATGGATGGCTTCGTTCTCCTAGAAAAAAGCAGCCCTTCAGAGAGCACGGCAGGGAAGTCATTCCAGTGCAGTGTGAAAATCCGACAGCATTCCGGAATGAATGGCCCTTTTACAGTCGGGGGACCTAAAATAAAACCTACAGCTGTGCAGCCAGGAACTCCACTGTATAGCAGCAAGAAACACAGGACAATCCAGGGCACTGTTCCACACCAGGCTCAATCCTGTCTGACTGTGGACACTCACACGTGTCTCTCTCCTCCAAAAAATTACTTTCCCATCGGATCGGTGAGTCATATTCCAGCAACACACTGAATGACTAAATCTAATATGAGGAAAGAGTGAGGAACACGTCAGTACAGTTAAGAGGGGAAAGGAGACACAATTAAACCATCACTTTTGGCACCAAACTGTGAGTTTGATGAAATTAAGCACAACATGAAATAGAGCCTCCAGAGAGCTTGGGTGAACTGGAGATATTTTTGGAAAAAAATAATTTGAAGCCTCTTGCTATGAGGAGTAAGCAGTACAGTGTGGTCTTGAGGCATTTTTAGCAAAAGGAGAAACATTTTGTGATTTTTCTGGTGAAGTATTAAGTCTCTGGAAAAATAAGAATTTACCTTATTTTTCCAGGGGGATTTTTACAAACACCTGACCTATTCAAGCAGTTTAGCTCTCATTTTCTATCGGTTTAAGTTGACCCTGGCATACATCTGCAGCAGCTGTTTCTGAATTTTGTCACACTGAGTTTACTAATAGTGAATGTTAACTCATTTCGATTGTAAATAGGCTGAAACACCAGCTCATACAGTATTTAACATCCTGTCTGCAGTCCTTTTCTTCATCTTCCTTACTCATTGCTTTTTTCTGTAATTCTTGCTCTCTGAAAGACCTTGACTGTTTAATTTTTGTGCCATCTTTTTTTTTTTTTTTTTTTCTTCTTTCATGGCACTGTAGGGTAGCAAGGTTCTTTATAACTCAGGCCTTTTTCCTGCAGAGGGACAGCGAGATCCATTCGAGGCTCCCATCCATCTGGTGTCGCATAGGCAGCAGCTGACACCGGGGCAGGTTTATAAGTAGAGCACTGAGAGCAATTAGCATTTGAATTAAAGCTACCTGTGGATAACAACAGGTGATTACCCTATTTAACAGCTGTTAAGTGGTGTTATTTGCCAGCCGTAGACCACAGACTGAGTGAACTGTATGCATACAAATGGGAGTTACAGTGCACACAAACGAAGGACGTTAATTAAATAATATTTTTTAAATTGCAACTATGAAATCTATAGAGGTCAGCTCAAAATAAGTAACCGGTAGAAGAAGCAAACGAAAGGCTTGTAAAAGTGTTTTAGAATGCTGGACAAAAACTTCTTAAAGGCGAAAACCCTCTGTTTGGGCAGTCAGTGTTTTGCTCTAGAAGCAGAAAAGCAAAACTTGCTATTGCACTGATTCAGCTTCTGGCAAAAAGAGAAAATAATGAGAAATTAAAGCACATAAGATTATTTTCTCCTTCTGTTTTATCTGCATTTCAAACAAGGCTTAATCAACCTCAGTGTTCTTTGGAAAGTACAGCACTGTTCCCTTTGTATATGCCTACTTGCCTCTGTGCATACATGGGAGAAGCTGCTCCACTAACTCACTCCCTTCTGTGCTGGGGGCGGATGGATGTCTTTTTTGAACATTTGTGTAGCATATGGTTGTGCAACATCCTCTTAAATCCACATGGGGTCTGTACCACGGTCCTGCTTCGTGTATTGCTGCAGAATATCTGACTGAGTCTGGCTGCACCTCCTTAGTAGATATTCTCGTTGGCTCTAAAGTTCTTTTTGTGAACCCCTTCTCCAAGGACATGGA
Organism: Empidonax traillii; assembly: GCF_003031625.1. Classification (NCBI taxonomy): domain Eukaryota; kingdom Metazoa; phylum Chordata; class Aves; order Passeriformes; family Tyrannidae; genus Empidonax; species Empidonax traillii. The sequence goes on from NW_020955810.1 coordinate 11,964, forward strand.
TTTTCAATGACCTTGTTTTAAGACCTCCCAAGGCACACGAAGAGAATCTGTCTACCAAGAAAGGCTGATTAAATTTCTGCTTTAAGTGTTTGCTTGCACTCTACAAACAGAATTATTTTATCGGTGATGATTGGTCTCAGGGCTACTCCAGAACTGAGTTTTGTGTAAGTGCAACTGTCACAAATTACAAGACGAACTTAACTTCTTCCCTGTGGCGTAATTATCCACTCAGTTAAAAAGCTCTTGTGATTTGTGCATGTGTACATTGTCATTGTATTGGTATGAATAGAGATGTCCAATTCGTATATTTACCAATGTAGGCATTCAGTGCTCCCTTCCAGAGTGGTGGAATGCAGGATAAATAATACTACAGCTTAGGAGGGATCCCTGTTTTTTATTGAAGAAACCTGCCCAATTAAAGCATTTACTGTACTAGGCAACTGAACTGAAATTATATGCCTGTTAACCATCTGATGGTAGTCAGTTGTATGCTACATCCAGCTAGAAAATTATGATACTGACAACCTTATTTAACTGGAATTTGATGTGGGTCAGAAGAGAATCTGTCTGCTATTAAGAGGCTCCTAATGACTTCCAGAAGTTTAGGTTAAAGCACCACTCCCCTCAATCATAGTTACCCTGCAGAAAGCTTGGACTCTTTAAAAATAAGCCCTATATGGAATCAAAGCCGTTACTTGAATAATGTTCAATAAGGGTTGGCTATACAAACACCTTCAGGTAAGTCTCTTCCATAGGGTTATCCAGGGATCATTATCTCAGAGAAGGTGGTGCTCATCCATTCTTCCCCCCACTGCAGGCCAGAAACAAACTCCATATTTGAGAGTAGGCTCTCTTTATACATAAAATATACATTGCTCATCTTTTTTATCTTTTTTTTGTATTCTTTTGATGTTAAGCAGCAAATGACATATTTTTTGTAAATTTCTTCCTGTCCCAAGAATCTTGAAAAGTTGCAAGAATTTGCTGCCAACCAACCAATACTTCCCAAAGCCACCAAATCCTAAAATAGTGCCAAATATTGGCACTATTGGTACAGGTCACAATTCAGAATGTCTTGAGATTTTCTATTCAGCAAGCTTTTAGCTTTATTTTACAGCTGCAGGATACTTACCTCTGTGTGCAGCATCCTTGCTATCAGCACTCGGGCATCTTAGCTTGTGTCAAGATTTAGTGTGATAAACACCACATAGTGTGATAAACACCTTTTCCATCTTATGTGGGGTGATGGGTATCTTGGATGAGCAGAAGGTCTCCTGGTGTAGGAAGAGCAGTGATATAATGGAAAGAGGTGGGCATTCAGCACAGACAGTCCAAGGGAGAATAAAGGAGAGTACAAGACGTGTTGGGCCCACATCTGAAAAAGAAAAGCCCTGGGAAAGCACTGCTAGAGTCCCAGGCAAGCACTGCTAAAGCAGCTCCTCATGGAGCACTTGGCAGTGCCTCCCCACGGAACAGTGAGATCAGTTCAATCCATCTTCCCTTTCTGATGTCTTCTTCCTGCTAATCTGTATCTAAGATGATTATTTCGCACAATGCAATTCCAAATGTATCTATTTAAAGATAACAAGATAAAGTAAAAGTACATCTAGAGACAGCTCTGGAATTTAATTTTTTAAATTAAAAAGGAATAGTTAAAAGTGCAGAGAGGATAACTGCGTTCTTGAGAGGTGACAGGCTTCAACATCTGCTGAATCAGTGTCTGAAGCAAGACTTTCGTGGTTTGGTGCAGATGTAAAGTTGTTCTCTATACAGAACAAAAAGTCATTTGTCTCTAAAAACTCATGAGACAAAGGGAACCCTCAAATTTACTTTGTTGTATAGAAACATTATGTTGAATATTCTTTAGGAGTACAGTAGGTCAACACCGTGACTGATCAAAACTCTTGAAAAGATGGTCATAACCTGGAAACGTGCCAGACTGATTCATAAACTTAGTTGTTACATAATTATGACACTAAGCTGCAAAGGAAATTATGGTATGTTGTAAATATTTTGATTTGTTCTCTGTTTTTTTGTGTTTGGCACATCTATCAAGAGCAAAATACAGGAAATGCAAATGCATATTAACTAACAAATTACTAATATAGGAAAGAAATATGGCAACTGCGGTACCTTATTAGAGCCACAAATCTTTTTTTTAATTATTATTGTGGCTCAAAAACATAATAAATAAAGGATGAAAGAAACATCATCCAATTAAGGTACTACATTGTAATTCTAGCACTATTGATAGAATAGGTGTTTAACAACATTGTAATGAATGTTCAGTTGTCACAGCTTTGGAAGGTGTCACACAGTGGTTTAATACGTTATATCTTTTTCAACATTTCTTTAGACAGTGCTTAATATCAGTCATGTTTTTATTCGGTTGTTTCCATTCTTTTAAAGAAAAAAAAGGATGCTACATCATAGATGTTCATTATTTAAAATTTACCACCCCAATCAGTTTGAAAAAAGTGAGAAAAATAAATCTTATTAAGCCACTGCTTTTTTTTCACAATCCTTGTAATAAATAATTCTTGCAATAAATAAAGGAAACTTTATTAGTAAATAATACAGGAAATACACCAGGCTGTGGAGGATTAAGTGTTCCTTTCAGAATAAAGGCACATTCTTCAATGTCCAGATGCCCAGGGGTAATGTTTAATTAACCCACTGAGCTATAAATTCATGCAGACTTTTCTTCATCATTATAATATGCATAGTAGAAAATGCTATGGAAATTATCCTCTCTCAGACACCAGCTAATATTAATTTGCCAGTCATTTAATCAGAAAATCATTGCAAATAGAGATGGTTAAAGGGCTCAGGTGATCCTTGGAAACTTCTAAGTTCATTTGCTGCTGCTCTGTGTTACCAGAGACTTCTCAAGCAAATCATCATCTCATCCAGACTTAGAGATTGGTTCTAGACAGGCATTAGTGCTCAGCTGACATCTCTACTACAAGTCCTTCCTTCCCCTTCTTTTCTCATGCTTTGTGTGGTGCCCCTCACCTGCTGTGCTCCAGTGTCCCCAACAGTGAGATATTTGCTAGGGATACTCATACCAGACATGGCCATCAGGGCAGATCTATGCCAAAAGAGCACAGCTTGGGGACATAAACCAACCATAAGACAGACATGGCTTGGCCATTCTGCGTATTTCTGATGTGCAGGTCTACACTAAAGTCATTGCTATCGTTTACAATTATCCTTTGGACAGTGTGAGCCAGTCATGTTCATATGATATGTTACTGCTGACTCTTATTAAACTAGGTTTATAAGGGAATGAGGTAGACAGAAAGACAGGGATCTCTCTCATGTCCAGCTATTTCTTTCCTGAACTACTCAGAGTCCACTTTAAATAAAATCTAATCCAAACTGGGCAAAGTGCATTTAGTGTTCCCTTTTGAAACCTTCCAGAATTCTTAAACTATCAGCTCTTGTGGTTCACTGACTACCTGAATTAAATGTTTTCAACATTCCTGATAATTACGTCAAGGAAGAAATATATATTTCCCAAGAAATTCACATTATAATTTTCTAAGCAAAGTATCACATCCATGGAGCAGTTGTCTGAGACTGAGAGAGACTGAACTGTTACGGATGAGTTTCTAATAGGACCTCCCCAGCAACACAGCAGCTGTAAGGAGAGAGATTATGAAAATGTGATGCTGAGAAACTTCTTCACCAAAGCTAAAAATAAGCTAATATATATTACAAAGAAAAGCACAGAAAAAGAAAATGGGAACTAAGCTCAGAGAAGCACAAATGATGTGATTAGGAAAATGCAGCAAAAGCAGGAGATGTTTCAAATAGCCAGAAATTGTCCAGGTTACTACCCAGTTTCTTTTAGAGAGTGTTTTTAATGGTCATGATCTAGAAGTATTTCTTATAAACTGATATACACTGTATTTTTGGAATGAGATTCTCATGAATTTGCCTTTTAATTACTAATATTTCAGAATAGGAAAAGCAATATCATTGACAAAGTAATTTTCTTCTATTATTGAGAAAGAAATAATCAGATAGACCAGATTAGCATTAGGGATAAAGCAAGAAATAATGCTCTTTGTATTGGATACATTCTGATTTGCAAGTTTTAGGGGTAATATAAAAAAATGAAAGCGACATTCATTAAAAAGAAAACCTTACCCTGTACAGACTAGCTGTCAAATATTAATAGGAAACCTGAATTTTTCTACACATTTCTATTTTTAAGTGCCAAATAAATCCCCCAGAATACTAGTGTATATTAGAGAAAAGATACTCTTCTGCATACAAGACCTATGCCAGTGTCAGTTTTCTGTCTTTTCTACAACACTCTAATTATTGGGAGTGTGGTACAGAAAAAAAAATATTTGGGGAGCTACTTTAGCTGAGGCAGAGCTTAAACATTTAGCTGCCCTGCCTTTGGCTTTTCAGCTGCTCTCAGCCCCTGCTGTCCCTTCTGTCCAGATGGCGAATAGGGTGGGGAGAGGATCCTGCTTAAAATCAGTATGCTGAGGACTTCATCTTCTGGTCATTTTTTCAGCTAGATTTGATTCCTGATCCAGTTCATTGCATGGTTCTGATGATGAGACTGCAGCGTGTAGGGGGAATAACTCCTAATGAGTACAGAGCCCGTAATGTAGCTCTGCTACACAGTAAATGCACGTCAGGCTGTGGCTGGCATTAACAAATGTGTTTCTCTGCTCCTGAGCCAGGGAGAGACAGGCTCCATGAAGGAAATCTCTGCTGGAGACCAATAGATGTGCATTTGCCTTGATGGGAGGGCTTTGGGGAAGTGGTCTGGATGTCGAGGGTGGTGCTCTGAGGTAGATTAGTTCTACAAGCAGGCTGGCAGGTCAGGCAGTTCCTGCAACCTGGAAATAAATGTGGTCTATTCCCTCACTAAGGTACAGCTGGTATTTAACTGAGGGGTTCGAGAGCCCTGAACATCTGTCAGAGAGGGTGAACAGTTGGAACCCAGCTGTGGCCACAGGTGCTCCTACACTTCATGGATTATACTAAATCCTACAATATTCCCTATGAAAAGCACACTGCTTGTAGGTTAACCTCAGACTGTAGCCTAGGTACCTGCTCAGGGAGGGTTTCATTTTATCTTTACACAGAAGCAATAACAAGGAGACATGGAAGCAACCTTAGGTTCTAAATAATTATATTTGCTAAGCATACACAAGGAGCTTGCTGCACTCTCACCAGTGATCTGACTGATTTCTGGCAGCTGCTTTACCCTGATGCACTGAGATCAACGATGGAGTGCTCACAGGATACTTTCAGGGGTTTTCCCTTTTTCCTGTGTGATAAAAATGATGGTAACAATTAGCAATCAGCAAACAGCCGATGGCATGACTGCAGAGGCAGGTAGTTTTTTGAAATACTTTGTGTGGGGAACAGAACAATTTGATTTTGCGTAAGTTCTACTTAAATATTCCTTACATTCAAACATTCCTGGGGGAGAAAAAGCTGTTATATAAGAAAAAGGTTC
>NW_020955810.1:17555-48029 GCF_003031625.1 Empidonax traillii
AGTGATCTGACTGATTTCTGGCAGCTGCTTTACCCTGATGCACTGAGATCAACGATGGAGTGCTCACAGGATACTTTCAGGGGTTTTTCCTTTTTCCTATGTGATAAAAATGATGGTAACAATTAGCAATCAGCAAACAGCCGATGGCATGACTGCAGAGGCAGGTAGTTTTTTGAAATACTTTGTGTGGGGAACAGAACAATTTGATTTTGCGTAAGTTCTACTTAAATATTCCTTACATTCAAACATTCCTGGGGGAGAAAAAGCTGTTATATAAGAAAAAGGTTCAGGCTGTTCTCAGTGAGATCAATACAGCTCATCTGTTTACATGATTCTAAGGAGGATACGTTGGGTAAATACTCTGGGGAAAATTCTCTCAGTGAATATTGAATGATAGAACTTCTTTTTTGTAATTAGTCATACACAATTGCTATGTCATGAGGCCTACATTTAAGCTTACTTTAAGAAACTGTTTTTCTGCAGATTACTGAAGGAACGCCAAAGATATCACTTGAGCAAAAAGGTTTTTCCAGGATATAAAAAAGGTGATGCGAAATAAAATGTCTTTTCCCCTCTCCCTTATATATTCAGTGGTTGACAGTTCTTAGTTTTTTATTTTGAATCTTCTATTTTTTTGTCATTTTCCTCATGTTTTAAAGTGAGTTTTAACTTTCAACCATTTTGTTGTCCATCAAAATCAGAAAACAGAGAAATCTTACCAAGTGAAAACTTTTGATTTTCAGTGCTGCCTGTTCTGTCATTCTTAGTTCAGTCTTAAATTTAGGATCTCTCAGTAGGAGAAGATGGATCTTTGGTGAAGACTGACTTTATCACAGCTTGACAGCACTTTATTATCTGCCTTAGTTTTATTGGCTTTGATGTTTTGTGTTTATTTAGCTGAAAATTGAAAATAAATTGAAAATTCAAACCAAGTTACAGTCAGAGCTGTAGGACAGCTTTGTTGTGAAGTGTGGCACATTTTAAACACTTTTTGCTAAATTAATATCTTTTTTTTTTTTTTCTTTTTTATAAAGGAACTTTCAACACTTGACCCCAGCTGCTACAATGATAATGGACTTGAGGCTGGAAGTGTTTTAATGAGAACACTGGAAAAATACATGGACAGTCAAACTGAATGGCAAAATGACTCCAAAGTCAATCTCTTTATGGGATTTTGCTGAATCTCTGTGGAATGTGTAGCTCTGACTGTGCTCAAGGTTGTGTTCTAATGCTGCCAGGGGCTGGCAGCAGAAACTGCTGGGAATCAGCTGTGTAGGCACAAGAGTTTTTGATTTTTATAGAATCATAGAGTGGTTTGGGTTGGAAGGGGCCTTACACACCTAGTTCCAAACCCCTGCCACGGGCAGGGACACCTTCCACTAGCCCAGGTTGCTCCAAGCCCCACCCAACCTGGACTTGAACACTTCCAGGGATGGGAGAGCCAGAGCTTCTCTGAGCAGCCTGTGCCAGTCACTCACATATAATACTTTGTAGTATAATCCAGTATCCCTAAAAAACTATCTAGTTCAAGAAGTACCATTCATAGCAAAAGAGAGTGATCGAGAAATGAACTTCACCTAAAAAAAGCTTTGCATCAGTGCTGGTTCATTTCCTATGAACCAGCTCATCTGTACAGGTGTGAAAGGTCCTGCTGTGCCTTTGGATGATGCTGGAACACACATCGGCCCTGCCTTTTGGTGGGGTGCACTGGCTCTTCACTTACCCTCAGTCTAGAGGGCTGTTCCCAAGGGCTGGTAGAAGCTGCATTTTCAGGCTGCTGTAGCCAGAATCTGTAGTGTTAATGAAAGTGAGCATCAGTCATTTAATGAGGGTGAAACAATCAAGCAGAGGAAGGTTCAAGAAGAGAAATAGGCAGATCTCTGAAATCACATAAATGTATGATTTTTTTGAAGTAATCTTATGAAGTATTCTTATTTTCTATTTAATGGTGACAAGGACATGCTGTTGTTTTGATCAGTGGTATCTCAGCTTTAAAAGAAAGGTCTGACAATTTTCTTCTTCCTCTTACCTATTCCACAACTCACAGTTCAAGCTGTACAAGGTCGAGTGTGCTTTCACATCGCCAGCATGTTTCTGTTAGAGTGCTATAATGTAGGATCCTGTTTAGCTGATAATCTTGGGCAACTCAATTTGTTGTTTGGTATTTTCCAGACATAAAATGGGACAATGACATGGTGAGTACATGGCAGGTGCATTATGAAGATCTGGTGCTAATTATCTGCAAGAAGCCGTGGGAAAATCACAGGAAGTTTATGTTTAACTTTTAATGTGTTGTGGATTGCTGAAGGAAATAGAGGGTACTAGACAGAAGGGCAAGAAGGTGGGAATTCCTGTGATGGATACTGCTGCTTTCCCTTGTCTCTGCCTGCTTTGTGTCTTGCCTAATTAGCTTGTATTTAATCTCTTGAAGCAAAGAGTTCCCAACTACATGTTTGTCCATGACAAGCACAGTGAGATCCTGCTAGAGGACTGTTCCAACAGTGATAACTGTTTTCAGTGTCACGTCTTTTTTTTTTTTTTTTCGTAGTGAAAATGAGCAAATTAAAGACCATAACTGGGATGTTTACAGCTGCAACATGGAGAACAAACAGATAAGGTAATTTTACCCCTTCTGTTAGTTACCAAAGCAACACTATAAAGATCCTTTTAATTTAGTTTAGTGCTGTGAAGATTAAAGCTTAATTAAAGTGATGATATTAAAAAAAAAACAACTTGAAACAACATAAGAAAAATAGAAAGACATAATTATGGTCCAGTGAATGCTTATCACTCTTTATGAAGCTTCAGAGAAGAGGCATTTTTTTCTCTCCATTGAGAGTAATTTTATTCTGATCATAGATTTGAATGACCAGAACAACCTAAGATCATAGCTGTTTATAAATTATTAAGGACAGTTGGAAGGAATGTGTTATTCTACTCATAAAACAGGGGATAGTAAGTTTTCCTTTGCTGGTCCATTTCATCAAAAAAATCTCTTTCATACCCATCAGGGAGAAAGACTTTATAAAGACAAAAAAAATTACTGTTTCTCAGTATTTCACATGGTTTGCATAGAAATTCAGCTATTTAATATTAAAAGATTTCTTACTTTCAAGTTATGTAATAAACATGCCCTGTTGTGGATTTGGAAGGTGTCAGATTTTCAAGTGGTCCTAAACGACATCATTTCCTTTTATCAACAGAGCTGCACTAATTTGTACCAGGTGAAAAGAGATGTGAAGGACTCTGTGATATATTAATTAGAAATTCCTCCAGGAATGTGACTTTTGTTGGCTAGTTAAACATTTGTTGCTTTGCCAGGTTTAAACTAATGAGTTTAAAATCATTGTGGGGAAACCATATGTTTGCCCAGTAGAAGGCAAACCAGGACATGAGGCGATATTCTTTCAATGCAAAATTCAAAGTAGTAATCTCTGTCTATGACAAAGCAGGAGCACTAGAGAAAGAGCAGTTTCAGCTTGTTGGCTTTGTTGATAGCTATCTTTCTGGTTTCTTCAAGAAGGGAGCTGGCAAGATGCAACAGCTCCAAACACTACAGAACTAAAAATGCCCTTTCACTAAATCGCTCTGTTCATCTTGCTCAAGCATCTTAAAACTGCCTTTAACCATATATCACACATTACTTCTGGGCACAGAATCACTATAAAATTAAACATTTAGCCTTCCATCAAAGCAGCATTACATTTATTACAATATGGTGGTGACTATTGTTGATACAACTCAGTCTGGTAGCTTAACTCTGACTTTTTGCCCCAGGCTGCTGTGGAAACCAAAAGGTCACTGGACTTCAAGGACAAACTCCTGGAAAATAATCTACTGAGGTTGCTGAGACTGTGTGTGGCCCAGGATATCTGAACTGCAAAGGACTGGAGGATAGGGGAGCACACAGGTGATGTATTTCATTACTTTATCCCATTCTTTGGATTTTTCCTGATAGCATGTTTTGCCCATTGCTGGAGAAGGGATGTTACATAGTTTAAGCAACGCTTCTGCTACCAAACAACTCTGGCATACCGGAATTTTAGCTTTAAAAATATTGCCTTTCTTTTTTTAATCGAGATACAAACGAATTTCCTTGCTTCCAGGGTAGCATCTATATATATGAGTTCTCCACAGATCTGCAGCTCAATCAGTTACTCCAGGATATATTTCTGATTTTGGTAGCTAAGCTGTTAAGAAACATCATGGTATAAATCTCTCTAGTGGTGTTCCTGCAAAACCTAAAAACCTTTTAGCCAGGCAGCACTGCAGGAAACTCTCACACACCCACCAGCCTGGCTCACTGTCTTTGAGGAACCGTAGATTATGGGCACATGAAGGGCTACAGAATTTAATATCATGCCGGATCAAGTACAGTTAAAAATTGTAATTGAATATACTTGCAGTCTTAAGAAAAGGGAGGCATTTTTCTTCACAAAGAATTACTAGTTTCTAATATCAGCTTTCAGAAAAAAAAAAAAAAAGCCATGTAAATTTATTCTAGAATTCCATTGTACAGTTTACCCTGCCAGGGGCTCAGGCTATTTATGTTTTTGACTGCACCATCTTCACTAAACTTAAAAAAAAAAAAAAATTTCCATGGTAACCATTGCATCACACAACAAAGACATGTATATACACTACTGAGATCTTTAAAGAGGTAGACTCTGGAATGAAATTATAGTCCGCATTTCTTAACAAAATAATATTATTCTTAGTAAATACTTGCTGTTTTGTCAATAAATTCTAATTTTACATTTTAAACAAGAATATGAAACTGTGCATCCAAATAGTTCTGCCTTAAAAATGTTAACTTTATGAGAACCATTTGTGCAGGTGAGGTCACTGAGCTGTGAGAGAAGAGGGAATGGGTGTGAGATGGTGACACTCTTTAGTACTGTCTCTCTGCTAATTATCCTAGACACTATTTCCATTTTACAATTTTTATTTCAATGCAGTGTTCATGCCACAGGAAGGCCACAGTGGTCACATATATATGTTTATCATGTACATATACTTCCATTTTCAAACAGATTTTTACAGGTACTATCCTGGGAGGGGGAGGGGGGGGGGAGAAAGAAAAAAGCAGAGACCATTCCATCTGTCTCTAACTTTTTAATAAAGCTGCATACATTCATGTAAGAGCATGTAGACCTTCAGTAATGCTTCTTATTTCTCACTTCTTGGTTCTTGTGCAGCAACCCAGACCCCAGAGCTGCGCTGTGTGAGGGTAGGCAGTGTTGCAGAGACCTGGCACAGGAAAGCTTGGAGGCAGAGCCCTTGTTGATTTGCCTGGTTGCTGCTTTGGGCTCTGGTTCCTACCAGTGCCGTTAAATAGCACCAGGATGTCAGAGCTGAATATTCACGTCTGCCCATACAGCAGCATCAATCAGCTGGGGTCTGTGCTGGGTTATAAAGTTGTTTTTCGTGGTTCAAAATAGATCTAAGGCATGAAGTAAGTACTATATCTGAAATCTGGGTAGAAATCTGGCATTTTGATTTAATCTCGTGGGCTCCACTGAAGTGCCATGTACTGTGGCTGTGGCTTTAGTGTGTGGCTACAGGGCCTTCTGGCATATCATGCAAAGTTTCTGGCAGATGCTCCGGTGTTGGTATAGCCCTGGTCATGTTGGAATCACTTTCCCACTGGAATAAGCAGAGACAGAGCCTCTCTCCCTCTCTCTGCACTGTGAAAATTCTTCATTTCTTTGGTAAGCAGAGCTGCCTGCCGATATTTAGCCCTCAGCAATTTTTTTTAAGATTGAATTATAAAACCTGGAAGTATGAGCTTATAATGAAAATGCCACCACCACATTAAAAATAGCAGGAGCAGTGGGCACTGCTGTAATGAGGTTCTTGCTTTGGTTTTAATCCCTCCTCCAAAGCAGCTCTGCTTCCTGCAGCACTGGAGGTGAGGGATCTCAGCACCCGGTGCTCTGACCACACCACGTGTGGGTGTGTGCTGTGCAGACTCCCTGCCTCAGCACACAGAGGAATTTTGAGCTGTACTCCACCACTCCAAGAGCAAGGGGAGAGGCAAGAAGCAAAGGGATTCAGTTGTCATGGGATTAAGTGCTTGCTTTCAGTAATTATTTTGTAATTAGGAAATTCCAGTATTTTGACTTGTTTACACCCATATAACTAACCAAGTAGGGAAAGAGTAGACTCCTGTTTTATTTGAAAAGGGGATAATCTTCTCCTTTGCTCTAGTATGCAGTCTCCAGTTTATTCCACATTTCTCTGCAGTGCTGTTTGCCTGTTTGGGTAATCTGAGTATGTCTCAGTTTCCACCTACTGAACCATCTCAGACCTAATGGACGTAGTATCAACTCCCAGAGTTTGAAATACTTCCAACTAAAATTTTTGGACTTAAAATAGTGATTTATGGCTGAAGTTTAACAGCCTGAGACAGTGTGGAGGGCAGAGCATCCACCAGTATTGATGCCATTGAGGGAGGGCACTTTGAAAGTGCTGAAAGCTTCACAGTTCATCCTGCCTTTACACTTCCCATTTCCCTCATCGTTTCATCTGCATGTGCCTACCTTCTGTCAGGAGCTTATCTGACTGAATGCTGGAGTGGAGGATTAGGAAAATAGTAAATTAATGTTATTTGAATATCTGTTATAATACAGTGTCACATATCCAAACACAGGGCTGGGATTTCATTGCAGCAGCCACTGATTCTGGATGTGCTGCAGGTTGCTGTGTCCATCAAGGCAATCCTCTACAATTAGTCATTCTTGACTGAAAGTTATTATTATGAGAGCTGCTAATGAATTACTTTTTGAAAGTCATTGTGGTGTCACAGTGCTGGGGGCTGTGAAAGTAAAGGCAAAGTTTACCTAATGAAACAGTAAGATAATAGTGGAGTTAAGGGAAAGAAAATACCCATGGATTAACCTGGATGGCAAGAGGCAGGAAAATGAAAATGTAGAAACACTACAAATTGAGAGGTGTGTGGAAAAGTTGAGACATAAAGTAGCTATAGGCTGAGGAAAGAGGGGTGGTAAAATTTCTGTAGCAGAAATTTCAAAGGACAGTGGGAATGGAAGGACCTGTTTGCACAATGTGCTGCTGTTTAGAGCCTTGGCTATGCAATTGCTTCCAGCATTAGAAGTCTACTTTAAATAACACTTTACATTACTATGGCAACCATGTATACTGGCCATTTTCTTTCCGTACTCCAAAACAAAAGGGCATAAAATCCCAGAACATTTTTCTGCATCTCATTTAGCCCTATAACCCCTCTGTGAATTAGTTCATGGTGGTTACAATTAAGAGTTTGTCTCATTGGCTCTTACCACTTGTCTGTTCTACTTTTGTTTCTTTTCACCTGAAATATGTCCCTCAGAGGCAGGATCTCATTAATCCCTGTCTTTCCCAGTAGTATAACTCTACTGATTTTCAGAGATTACCTGTAACGTGCAAGCAACACATTGACAAATAAGCCCTTGAAATTCCATGTTTAATCTCTGTGGTAAAACAGCATTTCTGTTAATATTGCAATTTCTTCACTTTAGATAATTGCACCTTTCTTGATTGTCAGATATTCAGTGAAATAAGTGGGAAGAGAAGAAAGACTGTAACTGAATCATTTGTGAAATGACATCCCCTTTCTCCTCCTCCCCACTTACACCATCTTTATGACACAACACAGAGAAAAGGATGCTGTCCTACCCAGGAGAGATGAGCAAGTTGATTGGCATAAGGCTGACACTCACAGCTCCAGTATCTGAATGCCGAGCACTGGCCAGAACAAGTCTCAATCTCTACATGGATATTTTTTCAAATGTTTTCAAAATAAATAAGAAAATAGGGAATTAATTATTTAAACATGTATTAAAAAGCAGTAGTTTTGGAACCAACCTGTTTTGTTTTGCTCTGGACCATGTTTCCTCTGGCCATACCATGCCCACAGTAGTGACTGGTGAAGCTGAAACAGGTTTTTTATTTTTTTGTTGATATTATAATTAAAGAACACTCTTACATCTCCATAACTTTAATAGATGGACCCTTTTCTAAAAATGATGTATTTACACAGCTACTGAATCTTTTATATCCAATTTCTGTGAAAACAGTGCCTCCCTGACTGCTTGCCAGTCAGCTCCTATTGTAAGCAATTAGAAAAGGGCAGTGCAAGCAAGTAAAGCACTCTGGGTTTTTGAGATCTCATCTTTGTAAGAAAAGGAATTTGAGTGCGCAGTAATGCATTGTGGTACAGCAGTGCATAAAGCAGTACCTTTTTATAATTTTGTTCTTGTCCTGACTAATTGGTTCAGTGTTAAGTGAGGTAACAGTTTAAAGAACTAACTCATTATATGGAATTACTCTGTCTGCTGTGATACTTAAAGTCATCTTGCGACACTCTGGAGCCCAATGCATAAAATATTACCCTGGTAAGTAACTCTCCCACTGGATAGAGCCTTTTCTTTCAGAAGTTAACCTACGGATATGAGAACTCTGTCCTTGCACATAGTGTCTGATCCAGTGCCAGTGCCTAAGGATGTTCTTGGAAAGATTCCCATCTTTAAACACCGGATTGGGGTCCATGGTGCAGTAGCTTAAGTGCTGGGGCTCTGACTTGCAGCAATAAAATATGGCATTACTGTTTTAAAGTAGGAAAAAGGCTAAAAGAACATAAGTTGACAGTGAAATACTGATAAGAAAAAACAAGAGCTGTGTGAAGGCAGAAAGGAGAATTTTTAGAGAAAAACCTGGAAATAATGAAGAATAAAATAATAGGTACTTTTCCCAGTTTGTTCTCATCTGTTATAACATACATGCAAGGGAAGAACAAAGTGTTTTTCTCCACTCAGATGGCTAAATATTATACCAGTTTCAAAGATATGAACAATAGGAGACAGACATACATAGTGAAGTCAAGGTGACTATTGCAGAGTAACCAAGGTACAAATATTGAGATGGCTCCCTGGGCTGCCATAATTAGATGGCTGCAAGATAAGATATTTTTGCCCAGAATTACAGAATATGATGAGAACTGGCAAAACAGCACATAATCTTGAAGTCACGCTCCTCAGGGAAGGAGATAATCCTTGCAGGGAGCTGTGGTAGGTTTTCTAAGGTTTTTGTCCTCATATTTACCAGCCTGAAGACAGCACAATCACCTCTTAGACCAGGAGCACAGTAAGCAAAACTTGGAGCAGAGGTTTAAGTGAGAAGCTTAAGATCATATGTGTCATGTTGTTAATCCATTAGGTAAAAAGACTTTTTACTTGTATATTTGCACAACGTTTTGGGCCATGAGCTTTTCATTCATGTATCCTTGTCTCTCTGTAGTTGTATTGCAACTGTGTGTTATTAAAGCTGACATCAGAATTAATGACTTCCTAGTGCCCAATCACGTACTTTGAAAAGTAAAACACGGATAAGAAAATTAACCAAACCAGTAACCTCTCTGGAAGTGAGAGAATTTTGTATTTTGCATTGTATTGTGCCAGTGTTAGGAGGAAACAAAGGGACTGGTTTTTCTCCCAGAGCTACAGTGAATTTGATGGCATTGCACAGACTTGGACATATATTAAACAGAGCCATGTTTACTTGTGCTGCATAAGAATCACAGAGGGAAGCAAAATCAATGTTTTCCAAATGTAATAGAAAGAAGCCGTGAGGAAAAGAAATGGTATTTTCAAGCTTCTTTGAAAGGTAACACAAACAGTGCACACAGTAAAAAAAAAAAAGCTTTGAAGAAAAACCACTTCCCAATGTCTTCTTCACTCTCTATATTTAACTCGGTTTGGAGGGTTAAGGCATGGTAGGTCCTTAGCATTATTTTAAAAGGGGGAGTCTGTGTGTGAATAAGTAGACATTGAAATTGATGTTTTGAATTGGAAGCTGCACAATATGTCTGTACATCTCGACAGAAAGAGAAGGCACTCAGATTTTAGAGGGGCACTGAGATGACACTGAGAGTGCATGATGCAGTGGTGTAATGAAAGAGAGATCAATGTTAAAATGAATGTAACACCACTGAGGAGTACACACAGATCAATACTCTTGTAAGCCATAGAGTATAATCCTGCTATATAGGTCTTGTTAGATAGTACACTCGACTCCATGAAGGCACGTTTTTCTGTATTTCTGACTTATCTTTCCTAAAAAAAGTCTTTCTTTTGGAATGTAAAGGCTTGAATCTTTGTCTTCCCACCGATGCATGCTAAGGAAAATATGCAGTGCTAGTAGTAAACTCCCCCTCCCCAAAAATGTGGCATAGGAGGGTAAGATAGACAGTCAACAATGATCTGTGTTTCATGAGGTCTTTGAAATCTTGTTTTATTCTTGTCCTCTCTTATTGCCTCCTCCTTTTCTTTAAGGAATATATTTTAAGCACGAACAGTGAAAATTCACTCTCAAGAGAAATGGCGAGGTCAGTTTTGCAGCCTTTGCTTATATTGTGAAGAGAACTTGCCTACAGTTTTTTTTTTTTTTTCAACCTCCTGATTTTTATTGCTTAAAACCTTTAAAAAAAAGATCAGAGAGTTTCTCTCCTTTTTTGATGCATAGATAGCCTGGGAAATAGAACATGGTTACTAGTGTAGGCTGAGGTGCTCTCTCTCTGTCATATATGTACATGTGCATCTATGCATGTATGTGTATTCCCTGAAGATTTCAGGCTATCCACATTTCTTCACATGCCTCTGCAAACTTACTGCCTCTGAGAATCTCTGCATTTTCCCTTTTCTAGCTGGATGATTTGGTAGGAATTGGTGACAGTGAATCTGTGGCTAATGCAAAGTCAACCCGTTTCCTGTAAGGAAATAGACAATGTAAATTTAAGTGTGTGGTCAAAGTTTATTTCCACCTTGACAGGAAATTTAGCACTGGAAGAAGTGAAACTGATAGCAACTTGACTCTGCCTTGAGTTGATCCCCTCATACTGGTTCCAGCCTGTGGACCTGCCAGGCAGTTATTCATCAGTGCAGGTGCTGTCACTGGCAGGGACCAGCAAGTGCATCAGCCATGAGCTTGAAGCAGCAGCAATTGACTGCAACCTTTGCTACTAGGTTGTAGCATGCTGTGCTACATGTCTGTACCATGTTGTCCTGCATGCTTTTGGTGCTCAGTGTCACTGAAGCCACATGTTCTGTGTCTTAAGTTTGCCAAAGCATCATGGCCCTGCCCAGGATATTACTGCCTGGTTTGACACTGCAAAACAATTTTTCTTAGAAGGGAGTGAATGAGTCTGTGGACATTCCAAAGGGAATGGCATCTTGCTTGGTGCTTTGGAGGACCACGTGCCTGTTGCACTGAAGCTACACAACCCAGTGCATGTGGCTATTGCTTCTTTAACTGAGCTTACATTTCACAGCCTGGAAAGGTTTAGTAATTCCTCCCAGTATGATATGAGTAGCATCCCTGTACTTACTACAGGTCAAAGACACAGGGAAGTTCCAAGTCTACTGTATGTTTAGAGCAGCCTGGGATGCAAAAATACAGGGTCAATCTGACCCTGCACCCCTGTGTCTTTGGATCCTACAGGGTCAGGAGTGGCAACAGAAGCAAATTCTGCCGTGTGTCTTATGGAAGTTTGGTATCTAATCATGGAGAGAGAAATGGGAGTTGCATTCCTTTCTCATTTTTATTCTAACTTGTTTTAAGGTCTGATTTCCTTGAGAAGGCACAAACTCTTCTCCACCCCTTAGAATGAGGAGGTCCTTGATTTCATTTCGTCTGCAGGCCTGACTGCCACTCTCCAAAGAAAGGGAATTGTATCTCAGCTTCTAATTTTCATCTGTCTTCTCCCTTTCCCTAATGCATGCATGTCTTTGTTTTCCTTGTATGTTCCAAGGAAAGCTACTAGTTGTACCAGTTCAATCCCTCTATTGCTAGAGGTCAGATGTTTTTACCCATTCCCTCAATGAGATGACTTTGTTTTGAATTTCTCTGCAATTAAAAGTATGCATATTTTTAAAGAGTGGAGAAGCTAAAGCAAATAAAAATAAATTAATAAATACATAATTACAGTGTTGCTTCAGGGAAAAGTTTCTAGGCATAATCTAATAACAATGACTGGAGATACTATTAGTATTGTGTGTTGATTCCAGATCCCTTGGGATAGTCTAATAATTAAGCTTGTGTTTTCAAGTCCCTTTTGGCTCTAATAGCTATTATGATCATTAAGTGTAACCTTCCATAGACTCTGATTTCTAAATGCCTTTGTGAGTCCAAGCCCAAGTCTGTGTCCCCTCTTGAGGGAACAAGGTTGATGAGAAACAAAAGTCCCTCAAGACGCTGTTCTCACATTAATTCCAAAGCTCTCATTTCTTTCCAAATATCCACAACCAGCAACTCTTCACAGTTTTTTCTGAGCTTCAGTCAATCTTTACTCCTTCTGACACTATGGCAGCTCTAAAACACCTTTGCCCACATTTATCCTCCTCTTTTCCAGCGTTTGAGACTGACCCTGTCCACCACAGTCCTGGCTGTGTGGCTGCTGAGCTGGAAGATTCAAACTGAATTGTCACCACTGCAAAGGCTGCTCTTAAGTAGATGCTCTTCATGATGCAGCTCTGGCTTCAGAAAGCTCAGTGTTATCAGAAAGCCTTCAGCTCTAGCTTCTTCCAGAATATTACAAACATCTTGTCTGCTCCCATGGGAAAAGGCAAACCCTTGTTGCAGGGGTTGTTCCCTGTCACATTAATTGGCAATGCTGGCAGCAGACACGCAGCCTCAAGTGAGAGAACTCCCTTTCCTTGATGCAGGAAGAAGCATTGCAAAAGCAATACACAAACAGAGCCAGGCACAGGCTTTTGACTGATCTGTCGCTCCTCGCTGAACCTGCCTGAAATTTATTGCCAGTTAGGCAGCATTTCCCTCTGTTTACTGATTTGATTGAAAGGATGATTTATCAAGGCTCAGCATCGCATTGAATGCTGCTCTCTGCTCCGAGGGGTAATGAGTTGTAGACACATCTCATTCTCCTTCCCCACGTGGTTTTGAGGGTTCAGGGAAGGTGAGTGTTTGCTGGCTTTGGTGTGACACACAGTTCTGCTGGGAGCAGGCTATTCCTGCTGGCTTCAGGATCAGCCTGCTCCTTCCCCATTCACACAGGAGAGGACAGACTGTGTTTGTCAGGAGGTTTCAGGTAGCTGCACAAAGAGAAAAAGGGAGCATCTGTGAGAGAGAGAGGGAGTGGAATGGGAAATGACAGTGGGAAAGACAATGAAAGTGATAAGAAAATGAAAGGATTAGAAATACCAGAAAGTGAAATGACAGCTTGGTGTTGTCATTGCTGTTATCCCTACTGTTGGTTCTCTGCATGGTTTGGCACTGTGTGACACTGTCTTGGCTAAGTACTGTGGCACAGTCCCATCACAGCACAGTGGGAACTAATGCCTTATCTTGGAGTTTCTATTTGTTTTGGTTATGGTGAGTTTTCCTTAAGCAACCCTGGCATTTGTTTCAATCACAACAAAACCCATCGTCTCACCTTAATTTACAGAGTCATAACTAGCAGTATTTCTTTTCAGCATAAAGAGTGCATTGGAACAAATGCCACTATTTATCACCTGTAATGCAGTTCTTTATAAAGGTCTTATGTGAGCAAAGAATAAAAATGCAATGATAGTCTCACAATAAATACTCTAAATCCTTTATTGCCTATTTATGGTGTAATCTCTCCACAGTTGTACAATATATGACTGTTTAGAAAAAGCTCTAGAATACAGTTATATGGTTTATTTACCAGGAGATGGCAATGGTGATCTACTGCAGTATTAACTTATGTACAAGGTCCACATAATTCTTCCATAACATCGCAAACTTCAGTATGAATGAAACCAAAGTATTCCAATACTGGTTTTGCCTTCCTTGTTTCTAACTTGTTTCAGTTCCTGCTATTCATTGTAAAGAAAGTACTTTTTCCTCTCATTTTTTTGATTGAGATCGCTGTCACTACATTTTTTAAAGATGTCTAAATACAATCATATTGGTATTCCAGAAAACAGAATACTATTTAAAAACAGAGCAGCCAATACCACTGAATAAGATATGCCATGTGTCAGAAAAAAAATGATTGATGAAAGCAAAAGCTTAAAAAATACATTTAATTTTATAGTATCAAAATTGAACTTGAGTAGTTAATGAAAAATAAATTATAGGTTCTGCTATTAAAAAGCATGTTATAATTTTCTGTTAAGTTACTTGAAGTATGGTCTTAAAATATGTAGATGCCAATCATTTTTACAGAACTTGAAAATAACTGTGGTCTGCAATGCTGTCTGAGTTTTTATGTTACTTTAACCTACAATAAGGCAGAGATATCATGGATTAGTGTGACGTTGATTTCACATTGTAGAAGGTCACCACCATAAACACTGTAAGTAAAAGTTTAACTTCTTATGGGATTGCTTTATGTTACTTTATATCTTTATCCACGTGATTGCCCATTTTTCAGTCTTTTACCCAGAACTTGCACTGGCTGACCAGGTGGTTCGTGCGTGTTTGGCACATGTTTGGTACTGGGCAGTTTCCAAACTGAAGCAGTAACCGGTGAGACTTACTCCTCTCCTCCCCCCAGCTACATCCCTGCCTGTATGGAGTGATCCAGGGGCACTGCTGGCTGGCTAAACATGCTCTGAAGCAGATCTAGACCCACCCACAACAGTGAGCATCTTTTACCAGCAAACTGCTCCAGTGGTTTGTCTTTTCCTCTGCTATTCTGAGATACACAGTCCACGTCTCACAGTAGTCACTATATGGTTCTCAGCTGAGAGGGTTATCTACCTTCAAGTTAAAGAAATATTTTTACTGCATCTGCTCTTTACAACATCAAATGCCAGCATTATTGCCTTTCCACCGCTACTATTTTAGTGTTACTAAAATAGCAAGCGAGGACCTTAGAAGTGTGAGGCTGAGAGGAGCATGGAATAGGTCATAACCACAGATGATAGGAGAAAAGCATTGTTTTACTCATGTGAAGGTCTCAGTTTTCTATTTTTATCGATTGTAGTTCTTTTTCTAAACTTCTTCACCACAGTGTCTACCTTCCTACGACTACATCTTTCCTTCCTCTGCTCTGCATTAAGTGATAATCAAACCTCACCTCTACAAGGAAGAAAAAGCAAATTTAGAGCATACAGAGAGTATTTCACTTGGTTCTGCTCTCTTCACACCTTGATATCAGACAGCTTCTGTGTTGGGATCTGCCTGCTCAGACCTCATGATACACTTTCTAGGGGAACAGCTGGCTCCACCTCATCAGTAACAGGATACACCTCTGTACACAACAGCAGTCACACATTTCACATCTTCAATATGTTCCCATTCATGGACCCTACAGAGTACAACAGGAAGACAGAGGTGAGAAAGACCTTTGTCAGCCTTTTTTCCAATAAGGAAATCGATCTGTGGAGCAAAATTACATGACCAAGTGTAAGCAGCAGAAGAAATACTGAGCAGGGTTTAGAGTCTGTTGGCTGCTGGTGCCTTGCTGTATCAGGCAAACAAACTATCTCTCTTTCCCTCTCACGTTTTCTTACCTCTTTGCATTCCTCTACAATACAGCACAAAGTTAATCAATACACTCGGTGCTGCTGCCTCCCCTGAGCACCAGGGCAGCCACATGTTCCACCTTATGGCGAGGTTCTCCAGCAGCTCCGACATCTAGCAAGGCTGTGAGTCGCTCCGGTGGCATTCATGTCTCTTCAAAGGATAATTTTTCAGAAAGGGTAAAATGATGTTCAGACTGACAATTGCTCACACAAAATATCTTGTCCCCTCTGCTGGATCTCTTGCTGTGAGCACCATGTTCATGTCAGCAGTGTGGAGGAAGGAATTATGAGTTTCTCTTTTTCTATCACTTATTTAGCACCCACTCCCATCTCTCTTGTTTTCCCAACATAGATTGCGCTCACGCACCAGTACAGAGTAGAGATATGAATGTCAGCTTGAAATCAATTAGCTCAGCCATCCCTTTACTTTGCTAAAATCTGTCCTGTAAACAAACCAGACTGCAGGCTCTTGAGAGTGGGACTGTTTACAGCCTTGTTTTACATCGTTTAGTACAACAGGGCCAAAGCAGAGAGGCTCGGAGCGCCACCGTAGCACAAATAATTTTCAAAGTGACCCAGAGGGAGAAGCGAGGCCTGGCTCAAAGGTGAGCAGTTCAAGTCAAGAGAAGTTTAAATTTCTGAATTATAAAGTTGTAAAAAAGATTCAAAGGGAAGTAAGGGCATACTCAGCCCACTCTTTGATAGTACAATACATAAACCCCAGATTTTGTAGGAGTATAATAAAAGATAATAAAACCCAGACACAAGTCTGAAAAATTCATTAGTTTCTGCCACGACTAAAATAAGCACTGTCTAGGAAAACTACTTTGCAATGGTAATGAAAAGCAAGTGGAAAAGCAAGTGTTAGCACCAGTGCTGCAATGTGAAATAATTTCTGTATACTCAGATCTGTCATTGTGAACAATGTTGTTGATTATAAACCACATCAAATTCCCAGTCCCCCAAGACATGTATTTTATTTTGCAGTTTTTCTAGTAATTATGAAATCAACAGAATACTATCAAGTTTTACCACAATTAAGTTAAATATATACTTAAATGATATAACATACTTGGTAATTGCAATATCCCTCTAACTTCTTTCTGAGCAACAGTCAGCAATGTTTCTCAAGCATTTTCAGGGATGGCTTCTAATGATAATGATGATGCTCAGCTCTCTCATAATTTTTTAATTTCAAAGCTGCTTGAATCCAATTTAGAATCAAGATTTGACCTGCAGAGCTTCATTTCTTTTGAGCTGATAAGACAAGTCTCCAAGGTCTGAATGGATTTTACAGCCTCTTCAGTGCGTGTGGGTTTGATGGAAGAGCCGATGACGGACTTACAGCAGTGCGAGCAGTTCTCTGAGAACAGGTCTGTATCCAGTCACTTGTGAGATACTGTTCACTTGTAGAGCTATTACCATGTCATCCTGCTGAAGACCTTTGGGCTCAAGGCAATAAAAATGCTTGTCTTAGGTCTCCATTAAGAGAACGGCCATGTGGTGCAGTGCTTCAAGCAATCACCACTTGCTCAGGGTAGGAGGCCTGCCATAGTGTTGTGATGGGCCTGTGAGGCAAGAAGTTTGTGGTGGTATTTTTCTCAAAACCTGGGAATCTCTCTACTTTGGCAGTTTTGTCTTAGTGCAGCT
Organism: Empidonax traillii; assembly: GCF_003031625.1. Taxonomy (NCBI): domain Eukaryota; kingdom Metazoa; phylum Chordata; class Aves; order Passeriformes; family Tyrannidae; genus Empidonax; species Empidonax traillii. Next base: position 34,715 of record NW_020955810.1, read on the forward strand.
GATTGTCACTGCCATTCTGGCCATCAGAACTGGGTGTATACCCCAAATTTATGTTTACAGGTACTGACAACCAGTTTGTAAGAAAACACAAGACAAACTCATTTGTACTTGTACCATTAAGTTAATATGTATTTATACACGTTTGCTCAGAAAAATAAAAACTCAGTAGACTAGATGATCTCGGAGGTCTTTTCCAACCCTTATAATTCTATGATTCTTATTACCAGGGTTTGAACATCTTGGTTCCATCTGACCTTGCTCTCCATATGATACCATTTGTCTGAGAGGTAGTTTTCTGTCTAATTGAATAATAACTTTTTATTAATTTGGTTCAGTAATTGACTTTTTTTTTTCAGGTCACTGAAAACAAAGGTCAGATCAAGCAAACATAGATCACATCTATTTCAAATACTGTTTGTCTAATTATATTTGGAAATTTTGATTGCATAAAGAAACTATTATGACTGTATATTAAATAGTGATTCTTTACTGAAACTGATAGAATTGAAAAGTAAGTCAGTTTATATAAAAGAATATAGAGTCTTAAAAGTTTCTAATTTTATGAATATAATGAGCCACATTTTATTTGACATTAAGTAATATGCAAGTTGATATATTTTGGAATGCACGATAACATCTTCAAATCCATTCTAGAATATGAAATCTTCACCAGGATTTTAAAAGCATCTCTCACAGGCCCAAAATGATTGGAAAAAAAAACACAGAAAAGATGTGTTTCCTCTAAATCTTTTAAACAATAAAGGGAAGCTAAAGCATTCAGTCTTTCTCCCCTTTGTTTTTTTAAATTCAGCCTGAAAACACAACATCCTCCTATCTATCTCCCAGGTTATGGATATAGAGAGTATATTTACCTTTTGCCTTTTTCCTGCTAAAATCAGCCAGTGCTGCTTTGTGGTGGGTGTAATCACCTGGGTATATGGTATGGTGAATATAGCACTAAGAAACCTTTTGTTTTCTCTTTTCTTTAGAAAACAGTGAGATCTCTGTGCTCAAGATTTCCTTCATAAAACTGTCAATTGGATGACTATGTTAAAGAAACAAGAAGAATGAAGAGGAGAAAAGGTAATTACAAGAAAAAGTTAATTGCCAGCCATATGCAGTCCGTCATAGCGGATGTGTATTTTTCATTACCTACATGGGATAAAGATTTCTCAGCTCAACTGCATGAAAGGGATTGTTTTATGTCTGTTGAAAGATATCTATTTCCATTGGACTTTCTGATTAGCCTGTTATGTTCCCTGGGTGGCTAATTCCTAATGCTTTTCTATATCTAGAGCTCATCAGTCATAACCTGTGCCTGTCCCAGCGCCTCTCCCTTGATCAGGGATCAGCCCATTTTTTGCCAATTACTGGCATGCCCGGTGAAAGCTGAGGCTCAGGTTTTTTGTGTCTTCACTACCACAAAACTTCAGGGCAAACATCGCCTGGGTTTTAAACCAGCTCGAGCAACACTGAATTCAGCATGAATTAACCTCCTTGTTTTTTTCAGCTTTCTGAATGAATTTTGCAGCTTAAACTTGTGGTCTCTGTGCTTCTGAAGACAAACTTCTACCTTTGCCCAGTGTGTCTGTTTCTACATAGTGTTTGGCTACCTCCCTGTCACACTACAGGCACATGCTCCTGTACAGGGACAGGCTAAGAAATTGCACACTGGGAGTAAAAATACCCATCATTGTGACTAATGACCTTTTTGAAGGCTTAATGATCAATTTGGGTGACTGCCTTACGCAGACCTGTCTAAAACTATTTTTGTGCTATACTTCCAAAAATTCCCCACCCAGATCCAGTTCTTTTTCCTGTCTACTTATCTCACTTTTCATTGTCATGAAATGAGAGCAGAACTGCAGGCCCTATTTCACACATCTTAATAGACTTGACATGTTGTATCTGTAGTAGAAATGATTTAAGTAGTCAAAGCCTAGGACATTGCAATCTTTCTTCACTGAACATAATTAGAGATTATCTAATTCTGCTAGTGCAACAAAATGTGTGTAGGTTGCTATAAGCCCTGATTTCTTTGCCAGGATGTGTGCAGACAGAAGACTGTGCTTTGCTATGTGTGGAGAACCCAACCAATGTGAGCTGGGACTGCTGTAGGCAAACCACATGATTTTGTGCTGTGCTATTCCTCACAGGAATGTTTCTCTCTTGAGCCAAATTGTCTTTACTCTTTTATCCAGTTACTTTACAATAAAAATTACTCTGAGTAAGTAGGAAGTAAACAAAGTGAGCCTTTTCCTTCACTATACTGCACAATAAACAGGTACCAATATATCTGTGAATATATTTTACATTTTACAGGCACAGAGACAAGTAGCTGAGAATTTCTGGTTAATTTATTCTCATCTTCCTTGGGAACAGTAAGCTAGCTAGAGAGTCCTCAGAATCGCTGAAACACTCACTTAGAGGTGGTTTCTGTCTGTTACCTCCTGTATTAAGATATTGATTTGGGCTTCAAGAGCCTCCACACCATTTTCTGCTCTGCCTTCCTCAGAGAAGGAGCAATCTTTCAATCCCAAGAGTCACCCTGTGGTCCAAGCAGAGACTAGGCTTTTCATAGCCAACCCAGTCATCTTGATTGCCCCACATGTGTAGTTCCTATCTTCCTCACAAAAGATTTTTAGAAACAGCAAAATAAGAGAAAATTTTGAGGAGAGAGAATCTCGGTGGGAACAGTCCAGCTACTTCAGTTTTACTGACAGCTTAAACAAGTGGAGCTGTCAATGTGTGGGGTAAGTCAGTGAAAAGTCAACCCATACGTGCTGCTATGTCAGCTGGGAGAAGTCAAGTGTAGGTCTTGAAAAACAAAAAGGACAAGATGGGTCCAATACATTTGCATTTAGCGTGGCCATGTAACTGTAAAATAAAGGGAATTCCTAAAGGAAACATTTCTTTGTCACGTAAACACTGAGCTGCTGTGAACAAATCTGGCAAGGCTGAGGATCTGGCTCCCCAGGCTGAACATCAGAATACCATGAATAATGTCAAGAGGCAGCAATGGGGCTGTCAGATATTGCTACTGTCATTACCCTATTACTGCAAATATCCACGAATTTCACTAGGTTGTAGAAAGTGTCAATGGATATTTTAATCCATAAGCAGAGAAAACACAACTATTTTACCACATAATCATCGAAGCTAATCTTTGACAAGGTTATTACTCACACCTCTTCCCTTGTAATCCCCCACATGCACATACAGAATAAGGCTCTGAAGCCTAATCTTTCCAATGCTGAAAATGAGACTTTTATGCAAACTGATAAAAGTTCTTTGTTTGATTTATCTGTAAACCAAAATAGTCTGGTAGTTTGCCTTGAAGTTAAAAGGAAAAAAACATACTCTGTCAAATCCCGTGTATTCCTTTTTATGCATTTTGTCATTTCCCCTCTATTAACTCTGTCCTAAGGTTGAAAAGAAGAGTGCTCTCTAGCTTCCATTTACATACTGTACTTTAGCTTTGACTTTTTTGGTTGCAGCCTGTTAAATGTATTGACTATAAGCCCCTCGAGCTATTGAAGAGTATGCAGCTTACATTGTATATCTTTTGAAAGATGCTACTGGTAGCCTGTTTTAATGTGTTTGCTCTCTCCAGATACAATTTGTCTTACATATTCATTGGTTTTTAGTACCAGGACCAGTTTCTTCGTTGTAGCTATTGTTTGGGAGTCTCACAGAGATATTAAGGCTTAGTAGTTTTTCAGTGCTGCTCAAGGGATCTGAGTGTCAAATGAAATAATAAGTGGGAATTTGGGCACTGAAAACCCCTAAGCAGCTGGCTTTGGAGAGCTCAATAAAAAAATAATAAAAAAAGGAAAATAATTTGAGATGGCATGAAAGACATTTTGGGATATCTAGGATGTTTTATATGCACAAATAGAGCTGGCCAAACAGTAGTGCTTTCCATTCATTGACAGTTATGTTTCATTTTAATTTGAAGATTTCATACAGCCTGAAAGTCAGAGAAAATTTCATTTGCTAAACGCTAGCACATGGAGCTGGGAACACGGAATATGTTCCCCTGCATACTGCAGCTGCTTTTTCTAGTGGAGGAGCTGACCAGAATACTGATTTCATTAAGCCAGGGTTCTGGATGGAACTTCTCTTTTATTTTCTCTTTTCAGATTAAAGTCAGGGCTTTCAGGTGTTCTGTTGCACAGGGGAGAGTCCGAAAGCCTCAAGAGAGATGGTTGCTTACGGATCCTGAGGCTCCCAGACCTCTCCCATAAGGCTGGTTCAGAGTGTGGAAATGTGACACAGTGCATTCAGCAGTTCTGGCTCTCACTAACAGGAATCCCAGTCTTTCCCCAGCCCTGATGTAGAGGTGCACTTTGGAATACCTTTTGTTCCTCAGTACAGGTGTTTGCATGTTGGCCATTCATGCTAACTTGGAATCTAACCAGGTGGGACACCCACAGCAGCATAGATTTAAAAGTACAAAGTACAGACAGACAGCTGTGAATTGGGATTTTCAGATTTATGCTACCCTAACCTGCCTAGTCAGCTTAAAAGTAGCCAACATGTCAAAATCTGTTGTGCATCTGTGAGTTGGTCTTTCATTCAGATCGTCTGCATCCTGTTCCAGGTGCAATCACGTGGCATTCAGTCCTGAGACAGAAATCTGCTGTGGCATATTTTTGTCTCTAGAAAATCCATTCCAAAAGTCAAACTCCTTTCTCTCTGGGAAAGCCATGAAGTCAGATCAAGTCCTGAAACTCCAGGTATTGATCTGTACCCTCAGTAAGGTACAGGTGAGGTCTCTGTGCACTGCAGCCCGCGCTCTGTGCTCTTACCAGTTTGGTGCCAGGCTTCCCGTTATTCCACCCACATGTTTGTACCTTCAAAATCTATTTTTGTGAGGAACATCTGTGGTCCCAACAAGTACAGAAAAAGAAAGGTAATTCAGTCAATGTTTCACATGGCAAACACTAGTTGTATTTTGGTTTTCAGTGAATAAAAGGAGGGGAGGTCATGGTGTCCCCAGTCCCACTTGCTGGTTTAGATCCTCTGTGGCCACATCAGCATGGAGGTGCTCTCTTCTTACAGGGAACCAGGATAGCCTAAAATATTTCCATGCCATTTTTTCATAGCACCTAAAAGATTTCACAGACAGAGACGCTGCAACTGTTAATGGAATTAATTCACATTTACTCTATAGCAGGAGTATCTGTTGTGGAACAGGAATGTATTTTGGCTTATAGTGTATATGTCAAATAAATACAATTGTCTATTTCTGAATCTTTATAGCACCCATCATCATAATTAGCTTAAGTGAAGCTGTAATTAGCTCGCATATAGCTTAATTTGCTGCAAAGTAAATCACCAAATAAATCAATAATTTACAACCAAGCAAACAGTGCAGGCTTCTCCAGAAGAAAAAAAAACCAAACCAACAAACAAGCTGTTATGCCTGGACATTTCCAAATTCAACACCACTCCTTTCCTGCCTTCTCTGAGAGAGGTGTGACAATTTTCAGCACCAGACTTTTTCATTCAAGCACGCAGGAATCGTGTAAAACCAAACAAATAATGACATGAAACAAAGCTTTGATTAGGAGCCTGTGAATAATGATCCTTTTCACATATTCAGTGTCTAGGATGTTTAACATGTTTTACATGTAGAATATTTCAAGCAAGTCCTAACAATTAGATTTTGGTATCAAGAGAAACACACTTTGTTAGAGAGGGAGCGTGTCAGGGCTTGGTGCCAATCGGTTGCAAGCAGTTATGTTGCAAACACATCCAACACCCACATTTGGAGAAGTGCAAGAGGGAACACGTTTCTCATTTTCCTCCTTCCTGCTCTCTTTTCCTACAAATTCATAAGAGGCAAGTGTAACCTACAAAGACGAAAAAAAATGGTGACAGAAATTTTCCATGGCATGAGTAAATCACAGGTTTACATTGCTGAAAAATATTTTTGTGTTTGGATGCTTTTTTACAAGTTATTGCTATGGAGACTGTATTAATTGGCTGCATTTCTCATGTGTTGTAGGTAATAGTCAGTAAACTCAAAAGGTGGAAAAAACCCACTTTGGTATATGTTATATTAGTTGGTAATATTTTATTTCCAGAAATGTAACAGGGACCAAAAGCATAAAAAAAACTCTGAAACTTGGGGATATTTGGAATAAAGAGAACATCCACAGGTGAATTATTTAGCATGAGTTTGGGACTGGGGCTGTTAATCCCAATTTCAGAAAGGAATAAATTATGTTTCACAGCATGAGGTATATATTTTTGTGGTGAGTATTGGAAAGGCATTTTAATTCCACATTTTTCGGGCGGATTTTGCACGTTGCTCTAGAAGTTCAAGTTCTGTGGAGAATGATTATTGGAAGAGATGAACCACTACACTCTGGGATGTCTGTTGCTTTGTAGGAGGGAATTTATGGCTTCTTCACGTTACTGGTTGGTACCCTTTGGGTAACTCTCAATATATTTACTGCAAACAACCACTTAGCATACATCTGTGATACTGTTACATTTATCTTGAAGTCACATGTGGTACTACGGCAGTTATTGTGCTTTTAGCATATAAATATTTTACAGAGTATCAACGGCAAAATATATTGATATGTACGTGTCTGTAAGGAATGAAAAGATATCCCTCAGAATATGACATGTTTTAATTAATTGGTTTTTGCACTTTATGTTAACATGCAAAAAAAATGATAGCTGCATGCAACCACCTGAAGTCAGAAGTAGGAATATATTTATATATCAGAAGCTGAAAATTCTATTCTAAGATTAAAATTATGCTGTATTTCTACAGATAGAGATATTTGTATTTCATTAAATAAAAAGGCTTTCTCTTTTCTCCACACTTCAGGAAAGAAATTACTTTTGCATTTGGTTAGGGATGAATGAATATAATACCAAATCTTTTGTTTGCATCAGTGTGCAATGTGTCATTTTCTCAAATGAGGGCTGGGTGTATTTGCAGAGCAGATGCAGAAGTGTGTCTGATTACCTCACCGTTTCTTTGTACCCAGCATAGATGGAGGGGAATTAGAACTCATCAGCAGAAGGGAGGGGTTGTTTTCTTCCCAACCAAGCCATCAAAGAATCCCAGAATACAGTTTAAACTATTCAGACTGAAAATAGACTGAATTTTGTCTGCCTGATTTCAGTAAATACTTGTGTATTACTTATAGTGAGATTCTTTCAGGAGACATACTGGAAGCTGTAAACACCCATGTTGAAGATAATGCTCAGAAACCAGTCTCAGGCCTTTCATGCAGCATAAAGCTTTACTGAGCAGGGCTGTTGGAAAATAGCTGTGTTGACAAAAGCCCAGGTATGGATATAGTTGGGCAGGAAAAGGAGTCTATCTGCTAAAATGTCTTCTTTCTGTTTAGAGACCTACAACACATCCCCAGTGTGTGCCAGTGCAGCTCCATCTGCAGACAAAACTCTTTGAACATGAACAAGGTGAACAATGGCTGATTAACTAGACTGTATGTCTTGCAGCATTAAAGTTGGGTGTTCCTTATCCCTCCTGGGATGGAGGTTACTGATACTGAAAGATTTAGTTCCTGACCCTGCAATTTTATTTCCTGTTGCGTATGTGACACTAAACCACGTCACTGATGCCTGTTGGATTAGACTGTGTAAGGCTGAGCAGAGCAAAGAGAGCTTGAAGTGAAAGGGAACAGACAGAGCCACCTTAGTGCTGTCAGTAGGCAATGAAGGGCAAACTGCTCTGAATGCTCAATAAAATGAGATTTATGTATATGCAAGTTTGGCATCACACCTGCCAGGTACCAGGACCCAGGCCCCTCAAGTAGTACTGCCTGCATGGGAGGTGGGCAGGAGTTGCAGCAGAATGTTATTCCTGGTTGCTGCTGATGGTTATGATCATCTTGATACTTTCCAACATTTCATGTCAGAAATCTGTTCCCTGGAAAAACTGTGGGTAGGTTTAATTAAAAAGTGATAGCTTAACACTTCCCAAGACCTAGTTTTCTATTGCAGAGGTATTGCCCATGGCAATAGTTGCTATTGTCTGCCACAGTTCACTGAAATCCTCATTTCCAGTGGAAACACATGGGTACAGACAAAACTTTTGCCAGAAAGCATTCATTTCCTTTGGTACGTGCTGTAAGGGGGGTAGAAAATGATTGGGAACTCAGTGGCTAGGGTTACTCTTCTAGAAAGCCATGATGTGTTTTCGGTATTTGGTGTGACTTGAACAGAGTAGAGATTGTAGAATCATAGAATGGTTTGTGTTTGAAGGAACCTTTAAAGGTTGTCTAGTCCAGCCTCCTGCAATGAGCAGGGACACCTTCCACTAGGTCAGGTTGCTCAGAGCCCTATCCAACCTGACCTTGGCTGTTTCCAGGGATAGAGCATCCACCACCTCTCTGAGCACTGTTTTGCTGTTTCCCCTTATTGAGAGGTGAGGATGTCAGACTCCAGCTCCTGCCTACTGCTCATCTTCCTCTCAGCTGGGTCTTGGCTATGTTAGAATGGGTAATATCTCATGTTCATGTGGTTTTTTTTTGGTTGGTTGGTTTGCTGATTTGGGGTTAGATTTTGTTGTTGGTGGTGGTTTTTTTTGTTATTGGCAGCTTCCTGATACAGGCCAGGAGTATTTTGTACCTAATAATTGTTACAAGCAGGAAATTCTGCTGCTTCACTGTGGCAATCTCACTCATCAGAAACCTGCCCATTCTCTGTGTCATTTCTGTACCGTAATGGGTATTTCTGTGTGACACATACAGAATTTGTTACTACTTTTTTGCAGCTGTGTGATGCTCTCCTTCGAACATATGTTTCTGTGGAATTAGGTAAATTGTGCAGAGAACAGATTTTATGTTTCTGCTTAGTGTAGCAGAGAAGATAAAGGTTATCCCCACCGTAGGACACAGGGAGGAGTGGTCACTCCTCCAAGCTGCTTCTGTAGCTGCACTGATGGTGTTTGGTGAAGCAAATCTGCTGCAAATTACAGCGTGTGGTTATAGATCAATTTATTCTTCTGCCTGCTGCCAACGATGTACTGAGCAGGAGTGGAGCTAACTTGGTAAACATGCACTACAGTAACAGAAAATAACCGAGTGTTGTTGAAAGGAATAATTAATTATTGTTTGTAAAGCACTTAGAAACTGAAAAGCACCTTATTAGTGCTAAGTGTTCAGGGGCCTGGCTTTCTCATCAGAAGTTTAAGTCCTCGTCTTTGTTAGTCTTTAACCAAACAAAACATTAAGAGTATAAAGCCTTTGTGCCTGATGTCCCTAGTCAGGTGTTTTTGTGCCTGGCAGTCATTAAGATGCAGTAAGTAAACAAGAAGAAACTATAAATGGCCTGAATCAGCTCGTTTCCACTGATGCCAGCAGAATTAAGTTGATTTACATTAGCTGAAGATGAGCAGCAGAGAATCCACAGCACAGCTTCTCCCCTTGCTGCCACGCTCAGTCAGAGCCAGCGACTGGTTTATTCACTACCACTCCCACCTTTCTGAGCCCGGCTGCCAGGAATGAACACAAAACTACACCAGGGCACAGGGTGCTCTGTGCAGTGAGGTGGAGAAATTGGATGGCTCAGATTTGCTTCCTGGAGCAGGCAGCACATAAAAGAACGTGCTAGAGAGAGGGAATCCTATTTATCAGGTGTGCCACGCAGGGCTGAAAGGTGACACCTATGGCTGACCCCAGTTCCTGAGCTCGGGAACATGGAGAGTAGGAATCTGTGCCTTTACTTCCAAAGAGCCTTGGCTCTCTCAAAGCAACCCCAAGTCTTCATGATGCAGGGGTCACCGACTGAAGGGAGGATTTACTTGAAAGGCTAAGAGAGCTAAGAGCTACCCAGAACAGAACCATCTGGGGAGACGTGGATGATCCCTGGAATAAAATGTACAGTTCACAGTAAGTGTTCCTATCTGCCTAAGAGGGTGTTTATCCTTAGGTGCTGTGGGTAGAGGAGAAGGGGGAGGACAGGGGAGACAACCTTGTGGAAAACAGGGTGCTGCAGAAAAGAGTTTAAGACTAATTGGCCACAGAGCACAGGAAAAAGCACTGGCTTGTCCATCTGTGCACACACTTTTAAGATTATCGTATGCCTTTACCAGACCAGCTCCCTTTCTTCAGCCAGAAATTTTGTCAGGCTAAATTTGATTATGTTAGGCATCTGTTCCATATTTATGAGTATCCAGGAACTCAGTAGCTCACACTGAGCTTCCAGATTAATGAAAAACCTGATGATGTGCCCACTTCAGCTGTTTGGTGCATGAGCAGTGTGCCCACATGGACATCACACGTAGTCACTGCCAGGAGTGCTGGGAGAGGAAATCAAGTCTTTGATCACTTGGGTGTTTCTTCTCACAGGAGATCAGTAGCTTTTATTTTCTTCTGGATTAATTGGCAGAGTAAGAAAGGTTACCTGCCAAGAAAATCCAATTACTCAGCCCTTGCTGGTCTTGAATAAAGCTCCATGGTTGATAAAGGGTCACAGTTTGAGAGAATCAAAATAAGGCACCAGGACACCAGATATTCTGGTTTTTCAATCTCTCCACCAGCCTAGGGCAGAGTATGTTTGGCTTACTTTGGTGGCAGTGCTGGAACACAGTGAATACCAGTCATGGCATTTTTGGAAGAGCTAAGCATTACTAGGATCGGTTAATAGCTATCTTCGTAATTATCCATCTGTTACAGACCCATTTATTGAATCTGAGAGGGGCCAGAACCCTTGCATGTCCTTCTTGCTCCTAACTTTGCTTGAGGGAGATTTGTGCAAAACCAGTAAAGAAGCAAAAAAATGCTTCTTTGAAAGAGAAAAAATGTTGATTGTCCTATGAATAGCAAAAGTCATAATAATTTGTCATTTTTTCATCAAGAGCATGGGCTTAGGAGCACTGGATAATCTTTTCGGAAGTTGGAGTAGGAAACTGAGAGGTCTCTCAGAGGTTCAGGTGAGACTGTGGAGCTGCTCACTTGGTCCTAGTGACCTCCTGTCCCACATATCCGTAGCTATGGATGGGAAAAGTTGGTGTCAAATCCCTAGATGCCCTGTGTCTGTTGTCAGCAAAATTAACTGAGTTAAGAAAGTTAGGAGAAGCAAAGGCTTTATTTCTGTAGGTTTCTGAATCCAGGGGCCAGAGCTGAAGTGGTTTGGGTGAAATACTCAAAGAATCCAGCACAGGCAAATGACCCAACAGAAAGTTCCACAGATGTCAAGGCAGTAGGTGAATATATGATAATTAATTCTTTCTCTTGGAATATGTGCTGCTAATTGACTTGGCAGCAGCTCCATTGCCGTGATACTTTGGCTCAGAGGTTTTAGGCCAGAAGCAACAACTATGATCGTCTGGTCCTACTGTCTGCATAGCAAAGAGCACAGATCCTCACCCCATGGTTGCTGCACCAGTCCTCTAATTTCTGACTGAATTACCAAGTTTTTACTGAAAACCATCCTGTGCTTATTAAAAGACTATGGAATAGAAAATCTTCCAGGTACTTGGGTAAGTAGTTCTAAAGGTAACTTTTTCTTTAAAATTTGCAGATTATTTTTGGTATATTTACATTGATTTTTCTGTAAGATTTTTTTTTTTTTTTTAATATCTATCCCCTAAATGAACCCCAGAAACCTTATGAAAACTCTCAGGCAAAAGGATATATTTTTTTTCTTCTCTTTTCCTGGACTTGGAACTTTTTGTAGAGTTTATGATAGTCTCCCTACTTTATTAGTAATGTAGGAATTGATCATTAAAGCCTTTTCCTTCTTTCTGTCCTCCATCTCTCACTTTTCACTCATTTTATCTCCCACTAAAAACCCACAGAAAACAAAAAAGAGGGAGAGGTGTCAGAAAAAATTCATATTTAAACTGAGGAATTTTAAAATGTGCAGGATGTTCCTGGACACAGCTAATGACAGGCAGAAAATGACATTCCTATAGTCCTGGAAAAATAGATGTTTTTTTTTGTTTGTTTATGATCCCACCTGTTCCCTCCAACAGATCTCTCTCCTCTTGTTCCCTAATACTCCCCCTGAGTCCAATTTATCTGATTTGTAGAACATGTGAGATTTGCTTAGGTAGCTCACATCAATGACAGCACAGTGACACAAAGTAGACAGGGTGTAACACTGCTGTCTTGGAAGAGTAGAATTTGCCTTTCTTTACAGGCAAATATCAACAGCAGAGCAGTCAGCAGTGGAGCTGCAGCCCCTCCCCACACCATAACCAACATCCAGTATTCAGAGACAAACACTGGCCATTCCTTGCTCCTCTGGGTATCCTTTTATCCCACAGAGTAATTGCATTGGTTTAAATGTGAACTGATGTACATAAAAATGAGACAAAATCTGGCACACCTTTTGGCATTGACTGAATCCTCATCCTGTGAAGGCAGTGTTAAAACATTCACTGACTGTATCTGAATTAAAATCTTGTTAAAGTGATGCTGTATGTGAAATTGCTATGAGTTACTGATGATATATTTTTAGTACTTATAAGAAAAATACATCAAAACGTGAGGCTTCTAAAATTAATTAGTGATAGACTCAGTGCATGAAATGGAATAACTCAGCTCTCCAGTACAGTTATGGTACAGGTATCCAGGTGAGCCAATAGTCATAAAGATGTTATTTACTTGTTATATCATGACCATATCATATATTTGTCTCATGTGTAAATAGAGTATTAACCAACATGCACTTTCAGAAGTTGGGAAAAAACACGGTGAGTTCCCAAAGGTGCAAGTGGGCTTGTGTTTGTAAGTAAGTCAACAACAAGCTGATGGAATTAAACAGTTAGTCCATCAGTGTTTTGGCCCTTCTTTTCTCCATCTGGTAGTAGGCAGGCAGATTAAATGTATGCCATGTGTTTGCTTTTCCTGTTCAAAATGAGCTGTGTTAGTATTTCTAGTCACTATGAGGTGGTACAAACCTTACAAAATATACTGATTTACATTAAAAAATTAGGAGTTACCAGAGACACAATGAAATGATGCTCAATGTATTTTATTAAAGGAAATGGCAGTACACCATATTATTTTGTTACAAAAAGCTCCATTACAGACTTTAAAGAAAATTAAATTTATTGTTGAGCCTCAGTGTTTTGAAGCTACCAGTTGTTTCCTGGAAGTGACTTTGAAATGAGTTTGGGGAAATCATTTTAGTATTGACTTGGGCCATAATGGTTGGCTGTTGCTTTTTTGTATAAGATTGATTAAATTACCCTGAACAATCTCCAAGTCCAAGTCCTTCTCTGAGGCCAATTGTGAATATGACCATAAATACACTCTCTAAAAAATATTTCAGAACATAAATAATCTCTAAACCTGGAAGCACATCATTGCAC
>NW_020955810.1:48131-71831 GCF_003031625.1 Empidonax traillii
CTACAATAGCAGATAATTTTGACTATGTCTTAAAGAAAGAACTAGCTAAAAAATAAGTGTATTGGCAGTAATAAGAACTGGCAGTTGTTCTACTAATTTCAGCCTTTATCTCCCCTCTGAAATAGGAACCCTCTAGTTATTTCTTCACACTTCAGTAGGCTCAAGTGAAATCAGGGTCACATTATAGCAGGATCTATAAAAGCACATGGGAATGAATTATCTTAATTTGAAATTAATGTCAAATATGCAAAGAATCCACAAACAGAGAGGTGAAAGAAGTTTTCCACAGTGGCTGAGTGTGCGTGGTCTGGAACATAAGCCAGGTCTTTGAAGACTCAAGCAATGCCCTATCCAGTGAGCTCTGCTGCTTCTTGCTTGCCTGGGTTGAGATAGCTGCCAAAACACTGGCTGGTCTGAATTTTTATCAGAATTAAGGTATGTACTTCAAAAGACAAAATTAAATGACAGTAAGATATGCCCCCAGGAAATCTCCAGGAAAACAGATGACTGGTACATGTTTCCCACAAAACCAGAAGTAAGACAGACAGCAAGTAACAGCAAAAGAATAGGAGCAAGAGGAAGAAAAGGGTAGAAGTTTTGGGAGGAATTGAGCCTGAGCTGCTGCACAGCAAGATTCTTGAACAGTGACAGGGGCTTTGCAGACATGACCCAAGGAAAAAAAAAAAACAAAAACAGTTTTTGGGGTTCAGCCTTCCAAAGCCTGCTGCACTTCTCAAATGTCCTGGGCTCTCATCTCAGATGGAGCAGGTGAGCCGGGGAACAGAAGTCCCCTAAGAAATTCTGGTTCAATAAAGGTAAAGATTTCTTGGGAGCGTGGGCCTCGGATACTGTCAGGAAGGATTTCTGTCTCCCTGGCATGAGTTTCCATGCTGGGAAGGCCTGCACTGAGTCTTTGGGCTGTAAGGTCTGGGCAAGTCGTGGTTGACAGGCAGATGAGGTTGGCTCACACAGGCTGTGATTTTCTGTTCCTCCTGTTCTTAAGTGTCTTTAACTCCTGCTGACAAGAGTAATCTGACTCCTCAGAGGTCTTAAGTAAATGGGAATCCTGCAGGGTACAGGTTAAACTGGCACTGGAGGAGCGAGTAGCTGCAATGTTCTGTAATTACTTCCATGAACTCTCTCTCTTCTCAGTACTTTGTTGTTCAAGGCAAAAATATTTGGGTACCAACTCATGGGCGGAATTGCCAAACGGCTGGAACATTCCCTACTCTGCAGGAGATCTTCTTTAGATCTTTAGGTTACAAAGAGAACTAGTTTGCTCCTCAAATCCATCAAAGCACAAGGGATGGTTTAGTTGAGTGAATGTGAAAAGAAGTGGCAGCCTGTGTCAGATTTTCTTGTTGTTATTTATTTATCAGTGTTGAGGTTCTATCTTGGGTAAAGAGAAAAATCTTATAATTTACATTTTGGGGTTTTTTTTGTTTGATTTTTTTTTTTAATTGGTGTTTGGTTTGGTTAGGTTTGGTTTGGGTTTTGTGTTTGTTTGATTTGGTTTGGGGTTTTTTTTGTGTGTGTGTGTGTTTGTTTCTTTGTGTGTGGTGGTTGTTTTGTTTGGGTTTTTTTTGTTGTTGTTGTTCTTCCCCCCTTCCACTCCTCTTTTGCTTTCTAGTTTCTTTGAGCTTCAGAAAAGACAAGAAATTTTCTTATGCTAAACGTTGTGGTTCATTTTGTGTTAATTTGAATACCTTACTGATAAATCGAATTTATTGCTGCCCCCACAAACGAGGTAGATATGAATGATCCTTCTTGCACTTGCTTTCTTGATGAAATTTTAAATGTAGCTTGCTATAAATGGAAGCTCAGCCAAAGCAATAATTAGTATTTCAGTCTATTTAAAATAACATTTTAATTATCTGCAGTAATTATAAGAACTGAAGAAGGTATTGCAATGTTATTTTAGATGCTCTGCTTAAATATCTAAATGCACATTATTTGCTACTCTACCCTCCTCAGTGGGATGACATTCAAGCTCTGGTTGATGTTTACCTATTTTTTAAAAACCACAAAAATTGAGAAGATACAAAACAAAGCGAAAAAAAGCAGTCAACTGAGCTCTTAATTTATCAGCTACTATCTCACTTCACCAGCAAAGCACAGACCTAAAAAAGGAGAGTACTTTGTCTGAAAAGCTGATGTCCCAAATGGTTGGAGTAGAAGCAGGTGAACATATGGGGAGAATCCTGAACATAAAACACTGAAACTCCAGCTGACCAAGGGGAAGAAAATCAACACCATACAAACTCTGGGCCAAATACCACCGTGCCACAGATTTAAGTGAAGCCTACATACGATGTTTGACAGAGCTGAGAACAGAATTTGCTTTAACCACTATGTTTTCCCCCATCTTTTCACAGGACAGAGGTGGGAATGGCGAGCAGAACATGCCGGGTTCAACAAGGAGACTTTGAAAACAATTCACGGTGAGTGAACATGCATTAAAGCAAAGCCAACTCTGTTTGCTTCAGGTGAGGCATGGGCAGCCTCAGCCAGTGCTGAGGGTGAATTGTGTTCACAAAATAACCTTGTTTTCTCTGTCCTGTGACCTGTTTGGGCGCTGTCACTGCACATGCCCTGTGGGGTGTTTGCCAGCTGTGGGCACCTCTGACACCAGAGATGCACTTTTGCTTTCTCTAGCTCAACATCAGCTCTCTTTTTCAGTACATGGTGTGAAAGGAATTGTTTACAATTCTTCTCGGCCTTACTTTCTTTCTGCAGATGGTGAGTTAGATCCATTAATAAGACCATGTAATGTATTTTCTAGAGGAAAAGCTTTCAAATGAGACAAGATTGTTATACCTTGTTCAAAACCTTCTTCCAGGAGAAACTTGACCAACATAAGGAAGCTTCCAAGAAACAGATTTTTTTCCCAAGCTGTTTTCAGAGATAAAGGTTTGTTTGGGGTTTTTTGGTTGGTTGGGTTGGGTTTTTTGCTTGTGTGTTTGCGGTTTGTTTGTTTTAATATTTACCATTTTTATTTAAAAAAACATCTGCTTTTCTTTTCAATATTTGCTTTGCTTTGCTGTGAAGAAACCCTTGTATTATGGTCAGGTTTACATTATAGTGACCCAAATAGGAAAGACAGATACTTCAACGAAATTCTTTAGGTGTATTTTTTGGTTACTAGGAGTCATTTCAATAGAGACAGCGCAATATGAAGCATGCTTTGCTCAGAGCCTGTGCCTGCTGTGGGAGATCACTCAGCTCAGTGACTGTGAGAGACAACAGAAAAGCAAAAGGAATAGAAATAAGAGGAGGAAAGAGGATAAATGTAGGCAAGAAACGCTCAGGAGATGCATTTCTAGTTCTTTAAGGGATTTCTAGCCTTTTAAGGGATTTCCAGCACTCAGTCTGTAGAAAATTTTCATCCACATCCAAGCTGTGCAGAAGCTCCTCTCAGGAACTGCCATCACTAATCCACAGCAGCCAAACCCAGCAGGACTGTCCAGGCTGCACCAGGGGTTGGGATCATGAATTGAGTAACACAGAAGCTCTTACTCTGAGGGAGGGCCCACAGAAGGTTCACAGGTAAAAGGCTGAATCCCTTGTATTTTAGTGCATCCTGCAGTGCCCTGGTAATGAACAGTGTGCAGCACACACAGGATAAAATATCAGCATCTGCAGTATAAATACTGCTTGGACTTCCCTCTCTTGATGTAAGAGGCATATAAATGGCAACAGTTTAATTTCTGGTTAAACTATAGCCTTTTCCTGGGCAGAAGAAGAAAGGAAGTTTATTTCAGATGGCAACTGTGAGTGTATCCTATGACTTTATTCTCTTTTGCCATGTAGTCATTCATTCTTTGACCTTTCCCCATAACATCCCATTATTTTACTTCCCTAGGCAAAAATCTGTGATCCTAGCCAGAGTCACTTCCTGGCATTCTTTTTCCTCCTCAGAATTCTCTTTTTTTTTTTTTTTTTTTTTTTTTTTTTTTTTTTTTTTTTTTTTTTTTTTTTTTTTTTTTTTTTTTTTTTTTTTTTTTTTTTTTTTTTTTTTTTTTTTTTTTTTTTTTTTTTTTTTTTTTTTTTTTTTTTTTTTTTTTTTTTTTTTTTTTTTTTTTTTTTTCCCCTGGACAACTGCTTCCTTATCTTACTTTTTCTTTTATATCCACAACATGCTGCTTGCTTGGAGTTTGAGCTCAGCAAAACCAAGGTCACAAATACTCATTTCACATTTAAATGATGTGTTTGAAAAGATTAATTAACAAGGACCCTGAAGTTGCTCAGCCCAAACAGGCACCGTATAAACCAGTGAAACACCCAGGAGAGGTTTTTCAAAAATTCTACCAAAAGCTGGGGGCATTTCCAGATGCATGGCAGTTGGGTTGTAAACCTCGTAATTTTTCATTAAGACTAAAATACCTAAATTTTATCTGTATCCTTTGAATGCCTTCTGCCTTAACACTCATTGGTTATGACAACTACTAAAGCAGATCTGGGCTTAATGTTTTGCTCCAAAATCCACCTTAAGCATCCAATTATGACAGCCCACAGGAATTATGCTCTTTAATTTGCTTAGATCTAAAGATGGATACCATTTACATTTCCACCACTGAGGGTACAGGCTTTCTGGTCTTTCATCAATGCCACTATTAAATACACAAATCAGACATTTTTGAAAAATGAAAGAAATCAAACCCACCACCACCTTGACTTGTCAGCTCAAGTATTTTTTTAAACCTAATGCTGACTGCTTGGCTGTGACTGAAAATGCCTTCGAATATGTCAGCAGAGATTCTTAGTTATTGTGGTTAACAGCATTACATGGGATTCAGCATCTAAATCTCTTAGCCTATATTGTGTGTCAGAAGTGTGGGAAAGAATGGCTAGAAATTATTATGTGGGTCTTGTTGTGTTGGAGGGTGGATAATCATAAGTCTGGTGCCTTGTCCTCAGCAGTAATGAGAAAGGTTTTGTAGGTTTAGTCATGAAAAAGAAAGAATAGCCTTTATTCAAATATTATGGCAAGTGTCAAACCTGGTGAATGATGTAGATAATTTTTGGGACATTTGAAGTGGAGACTAATTTATGATTAATGTCAGTTCCACTGTTTAGCTTCCTTGTTCCTCTGTACAAGTGCCATGGTGTTTCTCAGAAGTAAAAAATGGTACAGAACTGTGTCTTGAGCAAGGGCTGAGATACGGTTTTTATCATGCATTTGTTGCTGTTTGATTTTAAACTCGTTTTATGTACCTTCTAAGCAAAATAAACACGTCACAATCTTCAGTCTTTTGGGGTTGGTCTGTCCTCAGTTGCATCTTTAGACGCTTAATATAGTATAGATTAAAAACATACCCAGTGATATACTCTCACTATCAAAGATGTTTATTGTTCCCTAGAAATGTCTGTTGGCTTTGCCTCAGGATGATTACATTATGGTTTTCACTTTAGGTTGTGTGTTGCAAGGTATGCTTTGTATAGTGATCCCAGAATAATTGAAAGAGCCTCAATAGCAGAGTTAGTCCAATCGTCTTTTATTGAGAAAGGGGTCAGAATACTTTGATTAACCTCAACAGCTGTTTGTTTAACCCTGTGCTTACCTCAAATTAAAGAAGCTTCCCCCAGCATTCCTGCTGAGCAGTGAGGAGAGGGGCTCTCAAGGCACCCATAGCTCCACTGGGTACCCTATCTGCTGCTGTGGCAGCACAGACATCTTTCATCTTCCAGCACAGTCTCATCTGGGAAACGCTGGTGGTACCAATGTCAAGGTGATTGGGAGCTGGAAGGGACAAAGCCTCTTCTCCTTCTTCACTTGTTCTTCTCTGTGTAGGATTTATTTAAAATTTCTTCAAAAATAAATCACTGTGATCTCATCAAACTATTGTATTAAAAAATTCAAAATTAGAAATAGGCTTTTGTGTCTGAGCTCCCTTGTCTCTTCCTATGTTCTGGTCTGATACAGACACCAGGGAGTCACCCCAATTCTGCCATGTGCCTTCCCTGGAGAGAGGAGCCCTCTAACCCATCATTCACACTTTGTGTTTCAGGAACCCTAAAATGGTTGCTAATTTCCAACCATAAGCTTTTCAAAAAGCACAGCAATACTGCCTTTTCTCTCCTCCAGTGCAGATGGTGGAAAATAGAAAACAGTGACTTATTTTAACAACTTCTCATGCCTGTCCCCACTACAAGACCTTGCCTGTCTGCCTGGCTCTGTCTCCCTCTCTCATCTTCTTCTCTCTGTCTCTCTCTCCTTTTTGGGAAAACCAGAACAAACACTCATTTATCCAATTTATTCTATCTTTATGCAGGTATGTTTGTTAAAACTCCTGTTGTTCTTAATACGTCTCAACTCCAGCCAATTTACCTATATTTTTTTTTTTTTTTTTGGTCAAAACACTTTAGTCCTGAATGATGTTCTCTGCATGAGACTTTATCAGTGCCAAGTACCAAAGAATAATTTCCTACGTGTTTTATATATGACATTGCTGTTACCATATAACCAGATGAGATTTGCACTTCTGGCACAGCACAGCACTGTTGACAGGCACTTTAGCTCTGTTCTTCTCTTCTGATACTGAATAGCGCACTGCCACTTGCCCACTTTGAATGCCATCTCACTGAATCTTGACTGTCTTTCCAATATATCAAGGTAATTTTGAATCTCAATTCTGGCTCCAAGAATGTTGTTACCCTTGATGGTTTAATGGGCACTGCAAATTTTACATGAGAACAGTTCTTCCATCATTTAACTTAATGAAAGCACTGACAGACCTCTGTCTGAAATACCTTCCTGCCTTTAGAGAAAGGTATTAAATCTTCAGGAAAGCGTATTTTCAGCCACTTTGGTAGTATTGCTGATTATTGCTAATAGATATCTTCTCACCTTGCTTATATAGATGCTATACAGCTTTACCAGGGTAAATGCTCCCTTCTGCATCTCTTATCTGCTCAAGATATTGAGTCTTTCGAGGATTTTTTTTTTAAGGTGCTCAGGAAAAAAATATTTTAAAGAAATCACAGAGTATTTTTTTCTTCCAGAGTTTCCTGTCTAATTTCTGTGGCATGGTTGCAGCAAATAAGATGGAGGGCTTGAGAATGTTATTATTGTGCCACTGTAGGTGATTGTAGATATGAACAAAAAATTTTCAAAGTGTCTGTATAACCACCCACGGAATAGGTTTAATGCATTCATTCAGGCTGGTTTCCTGAGAATTAATTTACATTTCATATATTTGAAAGTCTCACATGAAAAGATATTTTTATCATGATTTTTAATACAGTAATTTGATGAGATCATAAGGATTTACCTTGGAAGGCTTTATAATTAATTTCTGCATATACAGAAGGTATCATTCCACAAGTGTGAAATTTGTATTTATTTGTTCTCTATAATGTTTCACAAAGGAGAGAGAAAAATATGTGCAATCACAGAGCAATAGGATCTTCTGCTCTCTTCTCTCCTTGCCTTGTGACTGCTCATAAAAATTTTTCAGTGGAAGACCTGTGAAGGAGAAAGAGCCCATGTCTCTTTAAGAAGAAAGAATTAAATTCTGAACAAATTCTGGGTTCCATACACCGTGTTAAACTTCCTCTTGTCCTTTCCATGTTAATTTATATCCTACCCTGTCCTAGATACAAGATCTGTTCCCCAAACTGCCTTCAATAATACAGAACATTGTGCAAGGGAAGATCTTTCTTCTTTCTTTCTGTTGAATGTATGATGAGAAAGTTGAATAACCCTCAAGCAAATGCATTTTAAGAACAATCTTGTGGGTGTGGGAGGAACAAGCAGTGAAACCACTGCTGAGTCACTTCCTCCTGCCATGAAAGGTGTCCTCAGGACCCCAGAAAGCCTGCTGGAGTCAAAACTGTGCTTCACTGGTACAGCACATCTATCTGGGGCGCCATCAGAAGGCTTCCTGACAAGTCTTTGGGGGAAAGGCAAGATAATTAGGGAACTGACTTTGGAATGTGAGCTGTTAACTTGTGCACTGAGCTCAGTGGAGCAGGAGACTCGTAAATGTCGCCGTCAAAACAGATATTTATTAGTTTGAACTGACACACTCCAACTTCCCAGTAAGTGGTGAGAAAATATTCCCTATCATTTAGACATTTAAAACTGCAGCAGATTGAGCACAGTCTGTAAAAAATGTTCTCTTGAGCTGAATGCTCTTATAGCAGTGAGGGGAGTGATGAGATGAGCAGTTTTGGTCTTTCCCCACTGTTTCTTCCCCCCTACTTTCCTGTCACTAGCTCCAAGACGCTATTTGTTGTTTCTACAGTCAAAACTTTTTCCAGAGGGCCAAAGAGTAAGTGGGCAACTTGACTTATACAGTAATGAGTACTGGCCAGAGAACAAAATAATGGGGATACTTTAAAAAAAAAAAAAAATTGACTTTCTTCCCCTCCTTGCTTACCAGCTGCAGGCTGTGCTGTAAGAGAAACCAATCACAGGCTCATTCCCAAACTGTCCAGATGAAAAAGACCTGTAGGCTACTTTGTTTATTGCCATAACTCTCTGGAATTGCTTCCTGCCATATATTTGAGTACTATATTCAGGCTAATTTGCCATAACTTTCCACTAGAAACCTATTCCATACCCTGATAAATCTCATCTCTAGCTCTTCCCACAACTCCCGTCCTGAAAAACTCAGTTCATATTTTCCTTTGTCCATTTTCATTCTGAATCAGAGATGCTGCCTGAAATATTTAAAGGCTAAGGACCTCAGCAGGCACTGGAGACTGCTGTCGAGGCTTTCCTTGTCATTTTCTTTGCTCTGTGGAAGACCTGGCATTGTAATAAAAATTCCAGACAGGCAAGAAAAATGATCCATATTACTGGACAATCTCCTACCCTTATCTCCTGGAGACAGGACTTTTTTTACCTGTGACTTGGGAAAGTATTATTTAACAAGTATGAAGGGAGAAGCGCCTTATAACACAGTTGGTTCTGCCCTATTGAATTAAAGGAATACCTTTACAGAATACAGAGGAGAAACAGAATTTTAAAATAGCCTTGCAGATGAGTAGACTTTCTGTTGGGCCAAGAGAATGTTGAAATGGTTCAGGCTTCATTCTGCCATGCAGAACCCAGCATAGACTCACGTACCCGACTTCCTGGGTGTTGTGCTTTTGTAGTGTCATTGCACTGTCTTGATATGAGGCACTTTGTGTAAGGCTGATGTGACTGTACCTATACAACACCCTGTGATGACCTCAAGGGAGAGAGTCCCAGCTGTAAAGCAAGACATATCCTGATGAAAATCATTCTCCAGGTGCCCAGTATTCCTATAGGGTACTATATATTACCCTGTCATCCATTTGTGACTTGTGAGTGCTCATACCTGATTCTGTAAATGCTCACTCGCCTGTTTCACCTTGTCAATGACACCTCACTCAGCCCCCACTGAAACTAAGGAAAAGTTTCCTGTCCTTTTCAGGGGGACTGAATCAGACTCAAGCAGAAGATAAAATGAAATTCAAATTCAGGGCTATTGAGGACAGAACTGTAAAAATCCTAGTTTAGAAGATAGCTTGGAATTTCTTTACCCATTTCAGCATTAATTGTGTATAGAAATAAAAATGTTTTGCCATTTTCATCCAGATCTTTGAGATCTTCATCAGTTTACTGTTCTTAATACATGTACTGAATTCTGCTGTTATGTTTTTAGCAGGAATCTTTGTAAGTGTCACCAAAGTATAAAGAAAGTATTATTTCTCTGAGCAACGGGTGATGAAGGTGTGCTGTGTTGGAAAAAAATGGCCCTTTTTGTGTGTATATTATCACTTTCAAGCCCTCTCTTGGTTATCTGTCTTTATTTCACACAAGGATGGTATTAATAGCCTGAAGCCACCTCTTTGTGCCCTTTCAATCAGAAAAAAGTCTTGATTTGTATACTTACATAGCACAGGCCAAGCTGAAGTGAGAATTTATTTCCTGAAGAAAACAGATTTAATGTGAAAGGTGATCCTCAAAAGTTTCACAGCTCCAATTGCCTTGGATAAGCACCAAGAAAGGCAGCTGCTTATCCAAGAGGGTCTCTCATATGTCTGAGAGCTGCACAGTCACAGACCAAGTGGGGAAATGTTCCTTCTGCAAGGCCAGTGCACATATTAGAAGTACTAAAGTAGGATTATTATTAAAACCATCAAACCCACATGTTCAATATCTCATTTGGCATTGTGCTGTGGTCCAGAATTCTGCCCAGCTCAGAGCCTTCAGCTCCTGTCCCTCACTAGTTATGTATTCCCTCCACCTACCTTAGACTTTGAAATGCTTTCTCATAACCCCAGATCCTTCTAAACTTCACTGTGTTCATAAAAAAAAAAAAAAAAAAAAAAAAAAAAAAAAAAAAAAAAAAAAAAAAAAAAAAAAAAAAAAAAAAAAGAAAAAACAAAACAAAACCCACAAAAAACCCCACACATAAAAACGGCACAGAAAACCCAAAAAAACCCACCCCAAAACAAAACCAAAAAAACCCCCAATGTTAGCAAAATATTCACCAGCCTTTTAGAGCACTAAACAAATTATGGCAATAAAAATGTTCATTGGAAATTTAAATCCTCTTCAGTTTTCCTGGTAATACATTTGTTCTTAAACTAATGAGTGCAAAACCAGAGTGAATAAGTAGCTTATTGTTTGGAGCGCTGAGAGCTGCCTAAAAGGGTGTTGTACTGAGAATACTCTCCAACATGAAAAAGAGACCCACAGGAAAACAGCTATTATTTCAAGTAATCTCCAGCAAAGAGGACGTGCCTATGAAATAACGTTTGGAGACCTTGGGTAATTTTACACCTCAACCTCTACTCACCAAGCTACTAGATCAGAAAAGAAATGTTCATAAGCCCTTTTGAAATACCAGTTTTCCATAACAGAAGTGCATTGAAATGTGTGGTATATGGCAAATGGAGGATGGATTAGTGTGTGACCTAATGATTAGATGAACAAAAGAGGGAAAAACATCACACTACCTTTCTGTAAGTTCCATTTATCCATGAAATAACAATTGCATTCATATTTGCATTTCCATTACACAGAATAGCTTCCTTCTGACTTACCAGCACAATGGTATTGTTTTATTTATTTAAGCTGAATGGTTTGCTTCTCACAGTATGACCAACCGGTAGAAAAATAGGATTCAATAACGTGAACATTTCACAGTAAATAAATTGCATTAATACAACAATGTAAAAGCCGTGATCAGCAGTTTCTCTAGGACAAGGTCTGTTCTAGAACTATGCATTCAGCTTTCCAAACACTTGGAGAACTATGAAGGTTACATCTTGTTGTATGAAATAATAAAAAAATTGTGCTGAATTTCTGTTTAAGATTCTGTTTATTCACTTCTACTCATTTAAAAAGTTATATGTTTAATTGGCTGCTTTCAAGCAGAATATTTATGTGTCTCTCTTTCTTGTTCATATTTAGTATTGCAGCTTCTGTATAAAATCTTGCAGTGACTAAGGACTACACAAGGAATAGGAAAGCATAGCTATTAGCTCAGTTTCAAAATCACTCTATTCAGAGATCATTCAACACCCCCACAGGAGAAAAAAAGGAGAAAGAATTAAAAAAGGTGCTGTAGTTGTTAGATATGTTGACTTGATTGCCTGGAAGTTTAGTGTCCTCTGTGCAGAATTCCATCTCCTCTGTGGGTTGTTTTACAGGACAAATGCTCTTTGCTCCATTTCTTTGAGCTGTTAGAGACAAAGGGGGTCCCCTCCTTCTCCTTTGGTCTTCTCTGGTTATTGGACACCCACACGGTGTCTTAAGAAAACCCTTTGAGTAGTTTGCTGTGGAAGCAATCAGGGAAACCTCTGCTTCTACCTCCTAAGCAGGTCCTGTTCAAAGAATGCACACTAAACCTGTTCAATAGCCTGTCTCCTTTCCCACTGATGGACTGTTTACAAAGTTCTGAAAATAAATGAAGAGACACTTAACTGGTGTCATGACTGTTGTTCCCTATGGACAGTGATATGCACTGACAGCAACTGCTACTGTGTGGCTGTGGATTTGTTATGAGTCGATGGCAGCGCCTTGTGCCAAGAGGGCCCTTCTGTAATGTGTTCCCTTGACTTCTTATCTTCTCTTTTTCTCACGCAGTGCTTCCAATCCATGGCTCAGTTTGACACCAGCCAGTCATTTCTTGTATTTTGCTGGCAATAAATACCATCTGTGCAAGCCCCATGCTATTCAGCATCAATAATGTCCATCAGGGAGAGGCAGTGCATTATTTTGCTGGCACTCAAACTTGTTTGGCCTTCACGAGACAATGAATTCTTTATGTATTGCTTAAAGAATTATTTTAGTATTTTGTTTGAGTTTCACAGAAACCCTGGATTCTCTCACTTGTGAATGGAAAATCATTGTTGAAGGAAAAGAACTCAGTGAGGTCATGTCTTAGTTTGAAGGGTAACAAAACCAAGATGAAAATAAAAACACTTGCCTGCTTTTAATGCTCCCAGTTGTCCTCTTTCCCCTTGACTACCTTGCAACAACTGCAATCTTTTTATTTCTGATCCAGCATGAAGGAAAAAGAAATGCCTCTTGAAAATGTAATGCTTGAATATGGATAAGCACGTATTTTTCTTCAGAAATTACTTAACTATTCACATGTTCATAAAAGTACCTGCAACACCTATGTTAGAAAGAAAAAAAAAATTATGTTTTGAACACTTTGTATTATTCATTGCAGTGGGGTAGTTTAGGAGGGTGAAGTGAAACTGTCCAAGTGCTCTGGGTCTGTTGGCATATTGCTGGTTTGATGTTTCTGGCACCTTCAGCTGGAGAGTGTTTGAGCAGGAATCATGTCCTCCGACATGGACACCTGCCCTAGGACTCGGAAGAAGCTCCTCCATTGCAAGATCGGTCACCCTGTACTCACACAACCCCAAGGTGTTCACATGCCTGTTGCTGATTGCATTCCATCTGCACCACTGCAACCTGTGGGTCTCTAGAAATGGAATTACAGAAGAAGGCAAAATGGTTTTCCAAAGCTTTATGGCCTTTGATAGGGTCAGAAGTACCATGAAAATACACTTAAAGTCATGTTTTTGTCCTATTTGCTCTGGAAACAACTCCATAGATGTTTGGTTTTTTTTCTCATATGCTCCCCAGTTTCATGTCTAAACTTGTTATGTACTTACATACATAATAATGAAAAAAACACAAATACATTCTACATCTCCCATTTCTACAGTGCAGGCACACAGACACACTGCCATTGTTTAGACATATGCTTGGCATGGAGTACATCCAGGGTGAAATAAATGAACAAATAGAGTGAAAAAATACTGTAGCTATATTCGTATTTATTCTTAGCAAGACAACTACATCCTCTGCTGATTACAATCAATATGAAAGAATAGAAATTATAATAAACAAAAAACTTCTCGCACATTATGCATGAGCATCAGGCTGATTTCACTCTAATGTTCCATGACATCCACACAGCAGTCATAAACTTGGAACAATTAAGCATAATAAAGAACTAAATATGTATTTTTTTATGCCACTGTTAAATTATAACCTTAAGGACATTAAAATTTCATTGGTGCCACTCTTTCTTGAAGAAACTGAGGAATTACATCTCTAGTTTTAATTATACATTATCTTTAATTCTATTTTTATATGTATTCATCACCTCCTCTGCAAGGGTGAAAGACTCAGTTTTCTCATGGTGTTGTCTTTAAAAACCATTTAAGTCAAAGCAGAATGGGTGTTTGAGTAGACCTTTCAGCTGTGTAAGGGATTTAATTCCCTGTGCTGGCCTGGCTCTGCTTCCATTAAAACTACTGCAATTATGATAAGTATCCTCAGATGTGGATCTGGCCTTCATTTTTTTAGTAACTGCAACACAGCAAGAGTTGTAAAGCATTCACTTTGAAAATTTGAGACTTTCTGCAACAAATATTTTTTTTTTTTTCCCCGTTGCAGTATCATCCTGTCTGACGACTCTTCTGCTGACAGTAAACTAAATATTGAACATCCCTTCAAGGGATTTGCCTTTTTACTTCTGAGCTTTTCAAAGAAACTGATAAAATGTCTAATTGTTTGAATAATCAAGGCAATGAATATTTGATCACTAACATCAAAGATGAAGCCATAATTCAAGAGCTGAGGTATGTGCTTAATATTGCATTACTCATAACACAAAGAAAGTTGTAATTTCCTTGAAAACGTGTTTGTTGAAGGTATTTTTCCTCTGTTTTTTGGAAAAGTGGAATGGAGAAATATTGGAAATTGATTTACATATATTTATTTAATTATCCAAAACTTACCATTGTGCCATTTGTCAAGCTGTTGGATGAAAGAAGTCAGTGGTCAGTTAAGGAGCATAACCTCAAACTTGGATACACTTCACAGTAATTTATAACAATTTAGGCACGGAGGATGTATTATCTGTTTAGTATCAATGAAACAATTTTGTTTCTGTTTTTGAGTGAGATACACTGACAAGTGACTGTGGAACATTATTGCTGCCCCTTACTGGGAGTTCCTGCTTGCCTTTTTCTTCCCAACATCCTGAAGAGAAGACAATTTAGTCCTAATCCCCCTTTCCCATATCACCCCTCAAGGCTCAGAGTCACAGCACTGAACATTAAAAAAGACACTTCAACTCTGATGTCACCTTGAATGCTCAGGCTGGAGCTCACCAGAAGACAAAGCAGCCATTTCTATTTTAATATTTCAAACACACCTTGAGCAGTTCAGGGACCTTCCATCAAGAGCAGTTGCTACCTAGAGAGACACCATCAACTTTATGAAGCCCTTTGCATTTACCTGCCCTGAGAAGTTGTTCATATCAAGATGTTTTGGTTTCAGATAATTAAAATTATTAACTACTATCTATCAAGATATAGGGAATTGCAAAAGCATAAAGGCTGTTTAATTGAGCCTGGTCTGATTACGGAATGTGGGCTTGGACCTTTCACTCTCCTCCTCTCTGCAGTCCCTGGAAAAAAGCCTCATTAAAAAGGACCAAAAACAGGCTGGCTCAC
The DNA here is from genome assembly GCF_003031625.1 of Empidonax traillii. Lineage (NCBI taxonomy): Eukaryota > Metazoa > Chordata > Aves > Passeriformes > Tyrannidae > Empidonax > Empidonax traillii. The sequence continues at coordinate 63,096 of NW_020955810.1, forward strand.
CCAGGTACCTCCAAGCACTGCACAGAGAGACCCAAGCAACATCCCATGAGGCCAAAATCCAGTTCATAATCCCTCTTTTTACACATTTAATCACTTTCATTTTGCTATGTGTGTTCCCACTGATTAGATCTGGAGTCATGCGCCTCCCACTCACTTTTGATCTCCTTTGTTAATTAGTTTCTGAATACACTGAGCAGTACTCCAAGCTTCATTTATTCACAGAATGTATTTTCAGCATTATATTTGAACTTTTTCTGGTCTGAATATCCTCGCTGGGCAGCAGCTGAGGTGTCTGAGTGATCACCGACGCTCTTTAGTGGACTGAAGACTTCCTGCTTATTAATCTAAGTAACTGCCCACCAGTCATATTCTCAAGTACCCCTTTATTTTTTCTGCACAGCAACAATATTTGGGCTTTCTACTTTCTGAAGCAATATAAAAAATATTTCACACCACTTACTAATCCAGATTCTCAGACAGGAAATGGATGTAGTTAGCTGCAGTCATGTTAAGCCATTTATGAGGGTTGTTATCAAAATATTAGATTATTTAGTAGAGTTGGTTTTAAAATAAGCAAATACTTATAATATTATATAAAATAATATATTATATAAAATATATTTATGTATATTAAATATTAAAATATTTATATAATGTATATTTTAAGCTCTGACTCCAGCACTCTCTTTTTTTAATAGTTACATATTTTCTAAACCTCCCATTTGGAACTCCTGTTTACTGGCAAACTTGATTTCTTTATATTTTTTAAAGGAGAGAGTGAAGAGGGGTTTTTTTAGGAAAAAAAACCTAACAAAACAACTTTGTATTTAAAAGTGACTTATGTTAATTTTATTTGGATAAAATTTAATATAAATGGAAATTTATAGCCTCTATGAGACGATAAATCTTCCCAAACCTTTTACAAATGTACAGCTAGTCAAAGAAAGTGAGGCCATTGCCTCACTGGCCTTAGGGACATTAGTTCAGTGGCCTGAGGCAGCATAATTTTGCCACCACACTCACTCACCAACCCTACCTCAAAATGAATGAGAAAGAAGGAAAAAGACCACCTGCTGACATCACTTTCAATTAAAATAATAGAATATTGTACGGGTTTCATCTCAATTATTAGATCTATAGTGAATAAATGATCCAAGTGAAAGGATAAAGAGGCTTAAGACAGTTTATTTATAAAAAAAACTTTCCAATTCCTTGATAGTAGAATTCTTCACTGGATAAAAAGCCCTGCATTTGGGGAACAATAGCTCAAATTGCACATACTCACTAGCAGAGACAAAACTTGCTTTTAAGAGGGCAGTACTACTGCTGCAATTTCTGCTGTTAAGAAATAATTGCAAATTGTACTTGTGTCTGGACCTCCACTTGGAGATCAAAGACCAACTTTAATAAGAAATTATCTCTCATAAAGAAGAGGCCCCAATCTGAGGAATGCCTAAAATAGAAATGGGCATCCAGACAAAACGTGTGTGTGCAGTCAACTCTCACAGGGGAGCGAGAGCAACCCTGTAGCTTCTCACAGTGCACTGCTGTGGCTGCTCTCTTTTATCTTACCATGCCTTAAAAGCAGCTTTTCTTCCTGTCTATGCCAGCTCTTCCACAACAGGAGCTCAGCAGGAGTCCCCACGTGTGGTCCAGCAGCTGCCTTTGGATACCCCAGGGCCGTAAGTCCACTGGTGATGGGAGAGAGGGCGGTCAGTGGTGGAGAGAGGAGTGGCAAATCACAGCATTTACAGACCACACAAAAACCCCAACCAAAGAATTGGAAGCATGCACATGAAAAAACAAACAAACAAACAAAAACAAACAAACAAACAAAAAACCAGAAAGAAATTCAAGGTAATTTAGGCATAGCTTGACTAAAACACAAGGCACGGAAAGCAGCCAGCAGATATTTTAAGGGCGCCTTTGCACAGGAAATACTTCGAACTGGAATACAAAGAACTATGAAGTATTGCACAAATAGGAGAGATCAAATCAAGGGAAAATTAAAAAAATGGACTCGACAGCAAGGCTGTGTGGTTGCTCCGTTATGGTTTCCCGAGGGAAACAGTCAAAGCTGCCCAACAAAACAAGTTGGGCAAATGCAGAAGAAAAGGTACTGCAGAGGAAGTGCAGCAGTGAGAGGTGGGGCAAGAGAGCATTTCCATCCTTTAATTACCTGTTTTCTGGCTGGCGTTTCAATATGATTCTGTTTCTCCCCTCTGGAACCACTAAACTCCCACCATCCAGTGATCCAGAGCAATGGTGCAGACTTTTAAGACTGGCTTGGGAGACTGGTGCCACCATAACTTACCTGCCTGTGCCATTTGGGTTGAGTCCTGCCTCTGGAGAGAGCCAGTAACTGGTATTATATCCTGCAAGAAATAACCAGGAATTAACTGCTCTATAAAAAGACATAAAAGCATAATCCAATCTTGAAAGTGTGTGATAATTTCCCTAGTCTAGTTTTATAATTGAATGGAAAATCGTCTTTAACATTTCACATAGATTAGTAGAGAACACCTAATTTATGCTACTAAGTACTACCTTAAAATACCTTTACTGGAGTCTTCAAAATGACAAACACCTGTCTTATCATTCACACCAAGAATAGGTTTCCACCAGACCATAATAACAAAATGATAATTTGTGACATTCTGAAAGAAGATGGGACTAGTAAAAGTCATCATGGAATTGACTTTTTAATATCCCAAGATCACTGTCGCTTAATAAGACTGAAGCTTTGAGAATGAAATTAAAGCATAAATCCCTAGAAGAGACTTTCAGGAGCCTAAGATGCAATTATTAGGTAAAAAAAAAAAAAAATAAAAATCAGCTTTAAGGTTCTAAATGTGTCTCTGTCAATAAAAATGCAAGGAGAGAATGTAAGCACATGCTATTAGAAAGAAGAGCAGCTCAGCACTGGAGATGACTAGGGAATAGAATTCTCTGATAATGTTCAAGGTCCAAAATTGTTCCATCCAGAAGAGCAGTTTTATAAAAAGGCCTCAAATTAGTCAATCGCCTGTGCAGCCAAATTTTGCTCTGTGACAGTATGGAAGGAATAAAACGTTTTTAAAGTGCTCTCCAAAATCCTGAGCAGCTCAGACAGATGTCCAAAGAACTTTTCAGTTATGCCACAGCTCTGCAGGCCTGAGACACCACAGCTGGCACCAGGAGAACTGGGGAGAATTCCCTCTCCCCACGCCACAAGAACACCCAGGGTTTAGAGGGTGGGGTTTGTCAGTCATCCTGTGCAAGGGTGACCTGCAGGCAGGGCTGCCCACAGGCTTGAGGAAACCCCTTGCTGAGGTGCCTCAAGGAATAAAAGTTGCCTCTGAGTGCTTCAAAGCCTTTCCCTGGGCTAACAGATTCGCCTTTTGTAGAAGGCAGTCTAGATGCTTAATGAATCCTGGCTCAGATTGCAGGCCCCAGATGCAGGATTGTTTTTCGTAAGATGCTTCAATTTCTGGGAAATAGCAGGGTGGTTTATCTCAACAGAAGACTATCTTGTCTGATGTCTGCTGTCTCATTTCTACAGGGGAGAGCCTAAGAGTGGTGATTATTTTAATTTTTATGTTTAGAAGTTAACGTACAAAAAAAACCAAAAACCCACCACCCAACTGTCTAATTAAAAAAAAAAAAAAAGAAAGAAAAAAGAAAAAAAGAAATTGCATAGCTAAAAACAACATGGTCAGTTGTGTAAACCACAACAGGGAAGATTCTGATGGTAAGTCAGAAGTCTGTGTTTCATGGCATGCATGGAAAGAGACTCTTGCTGCAGCTGCTGTGGCTCTAATGTGGCAAGACAGAGCTCCTGCAGCCATACCATTTTAGGTTTTACAGTAAAACCTGGACAGGAGACACACAGCTGTTTGATGCCTCGCCATTGTGTTTGGTCTGGACTGGCAGATGAATTCAGAGTAAAACTGGGTGTTCCTGTACTGACTGGTAGGTCCAGAGGTGCAAATTGCAGCAAAAGATACTCAGTCTGTAGAGGTGAAAAGCTATTTCAGCCCAAATCTCTCTTCCTGTGATGGGCCACAAACACCTGCTCAGCAAGTGAACTCCTGCAGAGTTCACTCATGTCTCCAGGCTCTGGAGCACATTTATGTGGCTGATAAGTAGAAATTTGATCTCTAGATACTTGTCAGTTCAAACTACGCAGATACTGCAAGGTGAGATGCCATAGTTTCAATTACTTTTCTTCAATTGGGTGTGTGTAAGAGGGAGAGCAAATAAAAAATAGACAAAACTGCTGTTATTCAGAAGACACCCTGAGAAACAGGGAGACAGAGAAAGATTAAATGTGACAGGGACTCCCTGGAGGGCTTTGCAGGAGTTAGGGAGGACTTTTTTTTAACCCCAACACATCTGAAACTGAGAATCTGAGGCAACAATGGAATAACATTTATTCAATAACAGATAATTTTATTCTTAATTCATCTGAGAAAGGAACTGGAGAACTATTTAAAGCATAGTGAAACATGATACAAATAATACTTCCTCAGACAACAAAAGGCAAGTAAGGCATGCCTAATGTGAGAGAGGAAATTGCCAGAGAAGCTCAGATAATGCTGCAACCTTTTGTTGATTTTTTTTAATAGTGGCTACAATTGTAGAATGGGTCTATGTGCTGTGAATAGATGCTGTGAATAAAATTCAGGTACCCTGCTAGTCGATTTTTCTTACCAATAAATACACACCCCAGAAGACATTCACCTGTGTGGCAAAGTAGCATTTAATCCATGTACTTTGCACAGTAGATGGAATTACAATAGGGATTCATTACGGGCTCACTTGTATGTGTATTTGGCATTTCTGACTCCCCCTGGGGACCAGCATCAGTGGTTTAACTGTGGGTCAGCCAGAGGAAAGATGAAGCCAAAGCCCAGGTGGAAAACAGGTGTGCTAGCCCAGAGGTATTAGGAATGTGAGACCTGAATCCCACAGCTGGACAGACACCTCTGCCACAGTGTTCTCCCTCAGCTTGGAAAAATGAATGTGGAGTGAAATCTCACAGGACTTGGTCTTTCCAAAATGAAACATGAGAAACAGATCATGTGTAATGAGAGAGACAATTTTTAGTGACTTCCAGTGACATGTTGAGTATGTACGTATTAATGACACAAAAGACTGACTTCAGATGGCATAAACTACATTTGGTTCAGTAAATAGTCTAAGTAATGCTTTTGCTTTGTTGTTATTGTGCTTGGAGCCCTTCACTCTTCCACAAAACAATTGGGCTGTTCAGTGTTCCACTGTCCCCAAATGGAAGGGGAAACACATTGATCTTTCCTAACGTGACTTGACCCTGAATTTATTTCATTGTGTTGGATTGCACTATTTTCATATCCTATCCAGATGAGTAACTGCTTAGCCTGAGCTGAAATCTAAGAAAACAGAGGTATCAAATGAGGATTAGAAAAGCATTTTTGGATGAATATGACTGAAACTAACTCTCTGCCTTGGTTTAGCAGAGTCGTGTCTGGATAACTCTTATCTCCTCCTCCAAGAACTCTTGTCCTCCTTATCTAAGCTTTGCCAAGAGGTAAGATGGAGCAGTTGCTGAACAGTGCTTCTTGGGAAACCACATAATTATTTCAAATAGAATTTCTTATAGTCGGTATGTTAAGGTAATCAAAAGACTCTTGAATACTTTTTTTTCCTCTTTTTTTTTTTTTTTTTTTTTTTTTTTTTTTTTTTTTTTTTTTTTTTTTTTTTTTTTTAATTTTTTTTTTTCATTTTCCTACAGTCCTTCTTTTTCTATGATAGTCAAAAATATAGAGAGGTCCTTAGAATAAATCTGCTGACTTCAGTGGGTTCCTGACAATTGGAGTTGGATTTCTAGCCTTGTGATTTAGAGCATGAGAAGATCTACGTCAGGTCTGGTCTAGGCCATTAGCCACCCTGTAGCAGTGTTTACTTAGGAGAAAGTTATAAGAATAAGACTTTGCATCTGAGGCAGAAATTACATCTTCCAAGTCCTCCATGGAGTTTTTTTCTCCCACCAGTTTTTCTGCTGGCCTTTTAATCTCAAATATATTTCTGGTTTGTAGCTATAAATTTGTCTAGGTGTCTAAGTAACTAGTTTAACCAAACTAACTGCTTAACTAGACGTTGGAAAATTACCTCCTGATTGTTTTGAATCTGTTATCCAATCAGTCCATTTGCTGTCCCCATTTCTTCTCTTTTGAGAAACAGTGAACAATTTTTTTNAAACAAAAACAAAAAAACCCCCACCCAACCATCTAATTAAAAAAAAAAAAAAAAAAAGAAAGATAAAAGAAAAAAAGAAATTGCATAGCTAAAAACAACATGGTCAGTTGTGTAAACCACGACAGGGAAGATTCTGATGGTAAGTCAGAAGTCTGTGTTTCATGGCATGCATGGAAAGAGACTCTTGCTGCAGCTGCTGTGGCTCTAATGTGGCAAGACAGAGCTCCTGCAGCCACACCACTTTAGGTTTTACAGTAAAACCTGGACAGGAGACACACAGCTGTTTGATGGCTCGCCATTGTGTTTGGTCTGGACTGGCAGATGAATTCAGAGTAAAACTGGGTGTTCCTGTACTGACTGGTAGGTCCAGAGGTGCAAATTGCAGCAAAAGATGCTCAGTCTGTAGAGGTGAAAAGCTATTTCAGCCCAAATCTCTCTTCCTGTGATGGGCCACAAACACCTGCTCAGCAAGTGAACTCCTGCAGAGTTCACTCATGTCTCCAGGCTCTGGAGCACATTTATGTGGCTGATAAGTAGAAATTTGATCTCTAGATACTTGTCGGTTCAAACTACACAGATACTGAAGGTGAGATGCCATAGTTTCAATTACTTTTCTTCAATTGGGTGTGTGTAAGAGGGAGAGCAAATAAAAAATAGACAAAACTGCTGTTATTCAGAAGACACCCTGAGAAACAGGGAGATAGAGAAAGATTAAATGTGACAGGGACTCCCTGGAGGGTTTTGCAGGAGTTAGGGAGGACTTTTTTTTAACCCCAACACATCTGAAACTGAGAATCTGAGGCAACAATGGAATAACATTTATTCAATAACAGATAATTTTATTCTTAATTCATCTGAGAAAGGAACTGGAGAACTATTTAAAGCACAGTGGAACATGATACAAATAATACTTCCTCAGACAACAAAAGGCAAGTAAGGCATGCCTAATGTGAGAGAGGAAATTGCCAGAGAAGCTCAGATAATGCTGCAACCTTTTGTTGATTTTTTTAATAGTGGTTACAATTGTAGAATGGGTCTATGTGCTGTGAATAGATGCTGTGAATAAAATTCAGATACCCTGCTAGTCGATTTTTCTTACCAATAAATACACACCCCAGAAGACATTCACCTGTGTGGCAAAGTAGCATTTAATCCATGTACTTTGCACAGTAGATGGAATTACAATAGGGATTCATTACAGGCTCACTTGTATGTGTATTTGGCATTTCTGACTCTCCCTGGGGACCAGCATCAGTGGTTTAACTGTGGGTCAGCCAGAGGAAAGATGAAGCCAAAGCCCAGGTGGAAAACAGGTGTGCTGGCACAGAGGTATTAGGAATGTGAGACCTGAATCCCACAGCTGGACAGACACCTCTGCCACAGTGTTCTCCCTCAGCTTGGAAAAATGAATGTGGAGCGAAATCTCACAGGACCTGGTCTTTCCAAAATGAAACATGAGAAACAGATCATGTGTAACGAGACAGACAATTTTTAGTGACTTCCAGTGACATGTTGAGTATGTACATATTAATGACACAAAAGACTGACTTCAGATGGCATAAACTACATTTGGTTCAGTAAATAGTCTAAGTAATGCTTCTGCTTTGTTGTTATTGTGCTTGGAGCCCTTCACTCTTCCACAAAACAATTGGGCTGTTCAGTGTTCCACTGTCCCCAAATGGAAGGGGAAACACATTGATCTTTCCTAACGTGACTTGACCCTGAATTTATTTCATTGTGTTGGATTCCACTATTTTCATATCCTATCCAGATGAGTAACTGCTTAGCCTGAGCTGAAATCTAAGAAAACAGAAGTATCAGATGAGGATTAGAAAAGCATTTTTGGAGGAATATGACTGAAACTAACTCTCTGTCTTGGTTTAGCAGAGTTGTGTCTGGATAACTCTTATCTCCTCCTCCAAGAACTCTTGTCCTCCTTATCTAAGCTTTGCCAAGAGGTAAGATGGAGCAGTTGCTGAACAGTGCTTCTTGGGAAACCACATAATTATTTCAAATAGAATTTCTTATAGTTGGTATGTTAAGGTAATCAAAAGACTCTTGAATACTTTTTTTTTCCTTTTTTTTTTTTTTTTTTAATTTTTTTTTTTTTTCATTTTCCTACAGTCCTTCTTTTTCTATGATAGTCAAAAATATAGAGAGGTCCTTAGAATAAATCTGCTGACTTCAGTGGGTTCCTGACAATTGGAGTTGGATTTCTAGCTTTGTGATTTAGAGCATGAGAAGATCTACGTCAGGTCTGGTCTAGGCCACTAGCCACCCTGTAGCAGTGTTTACTTAGGAGAAAGTTATAAGAATAAGACTTTGCAACTGAGGCAGAAATTACATCTTCCAAGTCCTCCATGGAGTTTTTTTCTCCCACCAGTTTTTCTGCTGGCCTTTTAATCTCAAATATATTTCTGGTTTGTAGCTATAAATTTGTCTAGGTGTCTAAGTAACTAGTTTAACCAAACTAACTGCTTAACTAGACGTTGGAAAATTACCTCCTGATTGTTTTGA
>NW_020955810.1:72096-76037 GCF_003031625.1 Empidonax traillii
AATTACATCTTCCAAGTCCTCCATGGAGTTTTTTTCTCCCACCAGTTTTTCTGCTGGCCTTTTAATCTCAAATATATTTCTGGTTTGTAGCTATAAATTTGTCTAGGTGTCTAAGTAACTAGTTTAACCAAACTAACTGCTTAACTAGACGTTGGAAAATTACCTCCTGATTGTTTTGAATCTGTTATCCAATCAGTCCATTTGCTGTCCCCATTTCTTCTCTTTTGAGAAACAGTGAACAATTTTTTTCTATTAATTTTTTAATTTATGATTGCACAGGCCTGTGTCGTATCACCCTGAGTTCTCTTTTTTCCAGCTCTAGGCTTGGTTGTTTTCTTTGACAAAGAAGCTGTTTAGTATGTTTGCTCATTCTTCTCCCTGACTGGAGTTCTTTTATTTCCTGTTTCCAGATGAGAACAGATCTAAATAAATACTACCCAGAGACCCTTTACTTTCTTTGAAGACTGCAGCGATCTTTTTAATAGTGCTGTGTAAAAATGACATATGTGAAACACTATGAAATTTGTTGAGACTTCCAACACTGAAGATTAAGTAAATATGATTTTACTCTCTGTACTAAATCTGCTGATGAAGAAGCTAAATTCTCATCATCAGCAGTTACAGCAACTAGCTTGCCTGCTTTTCTCATCCTGGGGATAATTCTGCCTTGAAGATGTTACTCGTTGATATCTTTTTGCCATGATAGATGTTTAAGCTGATACTTGCTTAGATGACAAGAGTGAAAATAGACTGAACATCGTTTGATAGAAACCCCCTAACATCAACAGAACCAGTACAGACCCCAAGTCCTTTATCTTACCTCTCAGACAGTACCTTGGCAGGACTATACATGATAATGTAAGAATAATTGCTTATTACATTTCTGCTGTAACATACAAGCATTGTGTAATTCAGCATTAATGTCTGACAACCCAGCTGTCATCTTTCCAAAAATACTTGCTCTCTAACTACTGTAGCTGCTACTACTTCTGCTTCAAACCAAAGGAAGAGATTCTGCTCCGGGGCATTTTGACAGGGTGTTATCTTTTGAAAAGACAGATGTTTGTGCTGGAACTGTCTGGTGGTTTTAAGGCTTATGCACATGTTTCAATAAATAAGTGTTAAATTACTTGCCGGGTTCTGAGTTATGATGTGGATGACTTCTAGAGAAATACGTCAGTGACACCCAAAACTAAGACCAGCATGTTCACAAAAAAATTTCAAATCACCTTTTTAACAGCATGAAAAGCCAAGAAGCTCTGCCTTAAAGGTTTATGAATGTGAAAGGACACTGAGAATGTATGAAAGAGATGTTGCTGTCATTTTCTTGCCTTCTCCATTTCATTTCCCAAGAGAAATACTTCCTAGGGAGGGCAAATAATTCCTTACCTTATAAGAGACTTTATTATTTGAAGTAGTATGTTGGTATTTATTGACCCAACTTTGATTTGTAAGCTGCTGATGAAATTAATTTGGCCTTTGGTGTAACCACAATTAACTTCTCCAGAAGGGATGTGATTCGATGTCTTGCAGTAAAAAAGTCTCTTTGGAAGGAGCAGCACAGGGTTTGTTGTGTTGTTTGAGGCTTCAATAGACTCACATCAGACTGAAGAGGTTTGTCTGCCCCTGGCTGGTCCTCTGCACTGGGTGGGATTTCACCTTGGAGGATAAATTATGGAAGTTCTTTCACATCAGAATGACTGACTATTATCTCATGTGGGAGTTTAATTCCTCGTTCAGATTCCAGATAAAGGACCAAACAAAGAACTGGACAATGACACTGACTGAACAGTGTTTAATATTCTATAGACAGTCTGGTTAACCTGTCACTGCTAAATGAATATGTGTTGTGTCTGTCTTGAAACTCTTTCTCATATTAATAAATGAAAGTAGGATAAAGTACTTGAGCTTTTAAACTACCTAGAAGGAAATACATGAAACACTTTCCTCCCTCTGGCAATCTGCAGTTTCTTACTGAATGAAGGGTGAGGAGGAAGAAAGAGAATAGAAAAGAAAAATAGGGATCCCGTTTAAATATTCTGAAACAGTCTTCTGCTATTACCTTACCAAAACACCAGTCTGAGGACTCTAATTCTTTAAGTCATTCTGGAATAACAGATAAGCAAGCATAGGACAAATAATTCAGAAAATTCGTATGAGATGTGGGGATGCAGTTGAATGTACAGTAAAATGTGAAGTGCAATGTAAAAAGTACATTGAAAGTACCATGTCATTTATATAAATATGTATGTGTGTGTATATATATGTATGTATGCACATATATACTAAACCCTTATGAACCTCAGATTTGCAGGCTGTGATGTAAAAGATTTAATATCTATATGATCTAGTTCTTGGGACAAAAAAAGACCACTTTGCAAGTTAGAACCTAACAGTATTTCTCCTTATGCCAGCTACTCCATCCTGTTCAATTAACCACTTGCTTAACTTTAGGTTTGGACATTACGAAAATAGAATTAATGAAAAAAAGCTCAGTTGTCTGGTGGTGGAGCTCTGATCCAGTCTGATCCTGTCTGCCCTGATAGAAGATGGGTGTTGGCAGCTGCTCATTGATTCCGGATACTGGAAGAACATTATGTTGGAACCATTTTGATTTTTTTTTTTTTTTTATGCCAAAAGAAGAATTTTCCATATGAGAATTACATTTCTTCTTCCCTTTGTCTTCTTTGGATTACACTCCTCCCACTCTACCTCATGCACCAACTGGAAAACCTGAAGCCAAGATTCCTCAGCTGCTGGCTTGGAGACTCCTGCAAACACCAACTCCCATGCCCATGCCAAGGGTACACACTTTGTAAATCCTGATTTAGGGTTTTTTTTTATCCCAATAGTTTGGGGCACATATTTGCAAGTGAGCAAGGCACAGGCATCAGACAGCAGGGCACCCAAGTAGCTATTAGTAGATCAAGTTTTTACTCCTTCCTTTTCCTCTGACCAGCTGTTCAAAGCAGCATGAAAAGCTGCAAGTATTCCCTGGGGAGAAGAAAGAAAAAAAAAAAAAGAAGAAGAAGAAATGGAAGCATTTCAACATTAAAAACCTTTGATTTCTTTGTTAAGAAAAATCATTTGATGATGCCCTGTATATTTTTTTTCAGAGCTCATACTGGTTTAAAGCAAAGAAATTAAATAAAATATATTTATGAAATTTTTTTTTTTAGGTTGTTACTTTTAAAGCAATTCTTACTTGTTTTCCCACTTACTGTGCACGGGCTTGCTTGCAAACTTGTCCCTGACCATACACCACACTCTAGTCACTAAGGGATCTCCAATCTACAGACCTCAGCACCAGCTGTTCTGCTCTGTGGATTCACTGCCTGCAACCCAAGCCCTGGCAATGGAGACGACCAGGTCTAACCTGTGCTGTGCCATGGGCAGGAGTTACCCCCAGAGCACCTCACAGAGGTACAGCTGCTTTACAGACACATTCCAGAGCTGACGCCTTTGTTTGTCTCTGAAATTTCAACAGCAGCAGCATTTTGAGACAACAGTGGCTTTGGAATTTCTTTAGGGCAATCTAGTAAAGTAGCTGTGTATTCAAGGATTTGCTAACAGCTGGAGAGGTTTGAACCTGCACCCTCTTACTTTTGTCAGGAAAGTGCTGGCCTGTATCTCCCACAGTACTGCAGAGATTTGAGATAATCTTAGAGAAGACATGTGCTTGCTTTGCACATATGTTCCAATTTCAGAATAGGCTGCAGCAGGTGATGTGCTCTCCAGATCCACTCCTCCCGTTTTTTTTTTTCTTGGGATTTGGCTTTCTTAGTGGGTATCTGATGGTACACTGAAGTAGAATGTATATCCTAGGAATGACAAGTACCAGGTGGCTCGTCCCAAACAACAGCTATATTCTGGTTATGCATATCATAGAATCATAGAGTGGCTTGGATTGGAAGGGATCTTAAAGATCATCCAGCTGTGGC